>NW_026728908.1:0-300000 GCF_030272615.1 Cryptomeria japonica
GGTAACTAATGTCATTTGCACCATTTGTAACAATTATGGTCATGTGGCTATAAATTGCAGAAGGAGAACTGGAAGAGACAATGTTGGACCTTGGATATCATCTAGAATGGCTTGCTATCATTGTCATAAATCAGGACACATGGTGAAGTTCTGTAGAACTAGAAAGAACAAACTAGTTAATCATCATGTAGACCAAAAGGGTAAGCAGGAGGTAAATGTTGAGGAAACCAGAGAAGAGATGAACCGAATCTAAAAAAAGAGGAGTGATGATATACCTGTAGAAGAACCTAATCCTTCACCCAGTGTAAAGAATCTTGCACTAGTAATTTGTACCTTTCAATAGGGCTAAGGGGAGCATAGCGGTAAATCTACTTCCGGACCCCTTGAAAGATGAGTGGTAAGAAAGCTTGCATTTTTTAGTCATTTTGTGAGAGATCTTGATATCTTTGTCAATTGGTTTTTTGAAAGTTTGTCAACCAGTTTTACACCTATTAATATTGGATATACCTTTAAGCGGTGTATTAGGGTTTGTAACCCTAGCGGTCGAGCAATCAATGCAGTAGGTAAAACGGATTAAAGTGAGTTTTACTATGTTAATTTTACCCTAAATGCATTTGAAAGAGAATTCTTGAGCACTTGCAGAGCAAAAAGAGATTTGCTAGCTAGTTGTGGATGAATTTGTGCTAAGAATTGCGTAATTGAAGTTGATTTGAAGATTAGTGAAGGTGGAACTGGTGTGCATTTGAGTAATCAACCGGTAAACCGAGGCAGCACATGATAATTAAGGTATTTCTTTGTAAATCCCTTTTTGAATCAAGTTTATCTGAATGGCTTCATCATCTAAGCAAGTAGAGAGGCTAATGATCACATCAGAACCTATGGAGGTTGTGGAATCAGAACAAATAGTGCCATATAATGCTTTATCTCAAGTTCCTGACAGTGTTATCATAAAAGGTGATTTGTCTAGATATATTGATTGTAAAATCAAAGATTTAGGATCATTGTCAATATACTCTCAATTGAAATCCCTTTATGATAAGAGCAGAAAGATCCAACCTGAGTATATTAGGGTTTATGAGAAGGGTTTTCATAGTGCAGCTTATTTTCTTGAGGGTTTTGAAGAAGAACGCATCAGAATCATTCTAAGTCGTGTTCATGGCAAAAACATGTATCTAGAAAGGACACACACTATAACCAAGGAAGATATCCATGTTGTGACTGGTTTTTAGTCAACCAATGAAGTTCCCAAGCTGAGGAAAATTTATAAAGAGACTGTAACCACTTTAACCTTGACTACCTCTGATGGGCATGCATTTTCTGTTAATAACATTAAGGACCCAGCAGTTAAACTGGCTACTATGGTTATAGGTTACAGGATATTCTATTCCAATAGAATGAACAATGTGCCATCTGCAACAGTGCATACAACCTGTAGAATGATTGCTGAGAACACAAATTATGACCTATGTGAGGCCATAAGGAGTCAATTGATGTTGAATCTATAGTCAATTAAGAAGGACAATAGTAAGAAGTTCAAATTTGGTCAGTTATTGATTGGTTTATTCTTTTACTTTCAAAATTTCCTACCAAGAATTGGTGATATTGAATGGTCCAAAGACCTACCGATAACTGCTTAGATCAAGAACAACATTAAGTATGTTAAGAACACTTTCTCTGCTACAATGAACAGGTACTTTAATAAATTTCAAAAGAAAATGAGTACGAGGGTTAGGCTACCTGAAGATGTGGTGAAAAAATTTGCTAAGGACATCATTTTCACAGTCACCACTGATTTTTGTCTAATGGAAGCCATCGAACCAAGAGAGGATGAAATGGAAGACATGATCTATGAAGTCAATTATGACATTGATAGGTTATGCTAATAACCTGTTGGCATCTCCAGTGGACAAGAAGAAGAAAATACTGGATACTGTTGAGGAGCAAACTGAAAAGTTGGAAGCAGTAGTGCTCCACCCAATAATGTTAAAGGAAAGAAGAAGAAGGTTGAGAAAGCACCTTCAGCACCCTCTGTACTTGCTAATACAATAGTGACATGAAGTGTCCAAGTTAAGAAGGAACCAACACCTAAGGTATACATAAAGAAGAAGACTACACCAAAGAAGAGAGGTCAGCAACTGATTCTTTAAGAAGAATCTGATGACACTGACATTGAGGAGGAGCCAAAGAAAGTAAAGGCAACTGGAAAGAAGGCCAAACTAGTTGAAGCTACCTCTCAGAGTATTCCCATTAAAAATTTGTCTTACAAGCCTATGACTGATTTTGAGAGAACTGTAAAGACATTAGGAAGGAATAGGTTTGATAATGTTAAAGAATGTTTTCATTCATTTGATGAAGATCAGAAGGAACAAATTGTTCAATGGGTAATCAAATATTTGTGTCATTACAATCAATTACCTCATGATCTTAAAAAGGATATTTCTGATTCTTTATATTCTATTCTTTTGACTGAATGGGAAGAAGTTGTGAAGAAAGAAAAAGAAATTATTGATAATGTGTTTATTCAATATTTTCCTGATTTGTCTAAAGATGAGTTAGTTGCATTGCATGATAACAACAAAACACAATTTCCTTTTAAGTCAAATAGATTAAGGTTAATAAGTGGAAAGACACAATATGTTGAAGTTGAGACTCATCAGATAGCAAGGGACATTCAAACAATGTATAAGCAGATAGAGTCCCAACGAGATAATGAACAAGATACTATGGAAAGACCGGAAATGGATGAGGAAGAAATAGCACAAGTTGATATTGTCTATCCTATCAAAAAGAAGGATGACACTACTTCCCGACTGGTAATTTTTTGTTGATGATGTACAGGATACCATTGAGCTATCTAGGAATATTATTGAACCAGATAAGCAGCCATTGGTAATTACTATTTTTTTTTTTTTGGTAACCTAGAGGTATCCCCGCGTCTCGTCCCAGTGACCAACCCCGCCTTACCTTAGGCTTATGGGAGCCAAGTTGGGGTCAGGGTAGAGGCGAGATGAGGTGAGACTAGTCCTCTAGAGGCGGATGAGTTCACCTGTAGTCCCCAGCCACCGGGATAACCTGGCAGGGAATCAAACCCGAGACCAATGGGGAGCAAACCCACAGCCCAAGCCAATTCACCTACCATGCGGGACTCACTGGTTATTACTGTTTCACAGGTTAATGCAATGGATATACCGACAGCTCAACCAAGTGTGGATATTCCACCCCCACTGGTAAAAGATCAACAAATGAAAATACAACAACCATCGGTTTCACAGGCTACTCAAGAGATACCTGCAGAAAAAGTTGAAGAGAAGTCCTCTAAACATGAAAAGGAGAAAGATTAAGAGAAAATTGAGAAGGAGAAAACTGTTGAACCAGAAAAGGCATTAGTCAAGCAGCAAAATGATGATGATGATGACTCATTAGGCATCAAAGGGCCTATAGATGTTGACAATATGAGTGCATCAGAATTATTGGATATTGCAACTGTGATGCAATCTAGAGCTCAGAAGAAGAGGCTTAAAGAATAGAGGAAGGAAGCAGAAACCATCCAAACTGCTATAGAAATTTTGTCAAGTCTTCTACAGGAGACTACTATAGGGAGCTTGTCAACTCCTATTGGCAAGCTTGGCCAGTTGGTTGTTGATTCCTCTGACCAACTCAAGTCCCTTGAGGAAGAAGCTCAAACTATGGCTAAGAAAAACTACAGGAAGAAAAGAGGTGAACATATAATGAAAGATATTGATACAGGGAAGATTGCTTTATTCCTGAATAAAGATCTTTTGAGAAAATCTATTCAGATAGGAGGTAGAATTCTAGCCTACAAATTCTATATTGATTTAGTTAAGATGTGACAAGAGACAGAACTGGAACTAGAAAAGATATGTAATGCCTACATACCTTTATAGGATTCAGTCTTAGCTTTTGGCAAATCAGTTGATGATTTGCAAAATCGGTTAGATCTGTATGATTTTGTACAGGCAAAGAGACTTCAATCCCTGAAAGAGTTAAATACTTTATTAAGGCCTAAGGTGGACATCTTGCAATGAGCTTATAAGAATGCAAAAGTTGTTTTAGCTACTCCAGAGAAGAGTACAATTGATGCAATGGAAGAATTTTTTGCACAGGTCATGACAACCATAGAGATTACTGAAACCTTACTAGAAATGTGGGAAAATGATTTTACTCAAATGAAGCTTACTTTCAGTAATATTTTCTTGAAAATTGAAGTGAACACTCCATAATATAGACTTTTATGTTATTGTATATGTAAACTTTTATATGTGTGTGTGTTGTGAAAATTTTGTATGTATTGATAAGGGGGAGTTGAAATATGTGTACAATTTATGTAAGCACATTTAGTTCTAAAGTTGTAAAATTTTCTAAGTGTTGTCATCAAGGCCAAAGGGGGATATTGTTGGCTTGATGATGATTGTAATGAATGACTTCATGTGTTGTCATTGATGGAACATGTACACACACATATATGTTCACATTGTCATTGTAATCTTAGACAAACCAGTATTACTTCTAAAATTTACTTGTATTGCAACCGATATTGGATGTTTAGTTTATGATGGTTTAGATAGTGTCAAACCGGTACATGTTGAAAACTGGTATATGCAGGAATGACTTGACACCAACTTGGAGATTCAGCGAAGACCATTATAGAAGCAAATGGAGGACAATCAGTTTACATGTTGATAGTGGTTAACTCTAACCGGTATCAGTGTTCCAACCGGTATTCATTGATTGTGTGATGAGTTATCACCGGTCATGATGAGTTACTCCTAACTGACAAATTTTGGCGGTAATTTATGATGAGTTATGTTTGATTGTCCCGATACACTGCACCTAGGAAATTGTGATATGATTTCTAAGCCGACATGAAATCTAATGTCTATATAATGACATTATAATGAACTATTTTGGATATATGATATGATGCAAGTTATCTAAGTGTTAAGTTGTTGAAGGAATTGTAGAATATGTTGGTGATGCAATTTTAAGTGAGCAGAAGAGGATCTATTCAAGCAAGTTGTGCTACTTCTAGACCACACCACCTATTGTTTTCTAATCACTACAACAGTCAAATCCCCTAACTGGGTAAGCTCTAACAAGCTTCATTGTACAAATCCTTTAACAAGGTGATCCATTAGTTTGGATTTTGAAATCCTCTACTGAGGTTACTCCTAACAGGGTACTACCTTTAACATGGTATACCTCCTAACAAAGCTTTGGGATTTTTAATAGGATTCGCTCCTAGCAGAGCACTTTTGTAGACCTTAACCGGTCAGTTACCTATTACTACAGATAGTTAACTTGTGAGTCCCATCTCACCGTGGTTTTTCCTATTTGGGTTTTTCACGTATAAACATGTGTTATGGTAGATGTTTTAATTATTGTGGATTCTTTAATATCAGTCTGGATTTCATGCATAGTGTTTAGTAAACTTGTTAAGTATCTCAATCGGTCAGTGTTTAAAGTGGTATTGTTTTTGCAGTCACCGATTCACCTCCCCCCCCCTCTCAGTGCTTTATAAGTCTATCAGAGTCAATACTAAACTCACCCTTGGGAGGGAAGAGTAGTCTTGGGGTGGAGGGTTTTAAGATTGTCTAAGGGTGTAGAGTCTCTCTTCTTGGAAGAGAGGGATAAACAAGGTCTAAGAGACTTGATGTTGTTTGTTTTTTATATATAATATATGGGGGTCATAAGGGGAGTTTGGCTTGTTGCCTTGGGGGTCATAAGGATTGTTTTGGTCATGTGAGATACCAAGTAGATGGATATATTTTTAGCCCTGTGAAGGCATGTGGTTAACAATGGTTTAAATGCATTTCTCCCTTTAGATACTTGGTCCACCTTCACCCCATTGTTTTGAGTCACTTGGTGACTATGTGCAAGCCTTGGATTGGGAGTTAATTGTTGAAATGATTTCTTGTATTTGTGTTTGAGTATGTGTGTAACATGTTTGGTCCTTGGTTCTCCTAGCTTGGGGGTGGCCTCTAGTAGGCCTAGGTTGGGAGGTGAGCCTCCATGGTCACATCCAAAACTGTATTTGTAGGTTGCTTGTTGGAAGTAGGAGAAGAAAGAAAAAAAATGTTATCCATGTTGCAGACTTGAAGAAATGTGTTCTACATGTGTATTGTTGATTGTGCATCATATGTGTATCTTGAAGAATTCTTAAAAGAAGAGTTGTAAGAAGGCTATTATTCTTGCTTTCACTGAGTTTTAAAAAAAAAGACTTGAAAGTTTGTACTTCGATTATTGTTGTTTTAAAATGAAAGAAGAAAGAAAAAAAATGTATTTATTTCCTTGTTTTGTTTATTCAATAGATTGAAATAAAAAGAGTTAAGTTGTAGTGTTATATTTCAGTTGTAATATCAAAAAAGGAAAATAAATGAAAAGCAATACTTTTGTTAAACTGCAAATTTATCTCTTATTTCAGTTGTTGTATAAATCTATTTAGTATTGAATCTAAACATGCAGTTTTAAATAGATATACTTGCACTTCATTTTATTTAAGCATTTTCTTATTTTTAAATGTGCTAGTAGTTAATTTGTAGTAGTAAGAAATATTTAAGAAAATGTAATTATAGAAAATAAATTTCATATTTCAACCTCTATTTATTCATTTACTTCTATGAAGAAATATTTATGGTTAATAAAAAAAATCAATGCTGTCATAGTACACTATTCTGGAAAAATAAGAAACAAGTTACTGTGTATATATTTTCATGAAAATATACACACCTATATATATACATATGTTTTCATTGTACATCTAAGGAAATGAAATTGTTGTTAATAAACTAAAGTGTTGTTAAAAAAAAAAAAAAGCTAGCTTTTGGAAAAATATAGAGAGTTCATCTCTGAATATATAAATTGTATAGACCTATATTTACACACAAGTATATATATACCCATATATATACACTAAATTTTAACTGATGTTGTATTATTTAATAACTAGAAGAAGAATGCATTATGCTCAAAGTGTATATATGTACGTATGTATGTATGTATGTATGTATGTATGTATGTCTGTATGTGTGTATGTATGTATGTATGTATGTATGTATGCATGTATGTATATGTACATATGTACATATATGTATATACATATATATATATATATGTATATATGTATGTATATATATATGTATGTATATATATATATGTATATATATATATATGTATATATATGTATATACATATGTATGTATATATATGTATATATATGTATATACATATGTATGTATATATATGTATATATATGTATATATATGTATATATATATATGTATATATATGTATATATATGTACATATATGTATATGTGTATATATGTGTATATATGTATATATATGTATATACATATATATGTATATATGTATATATGTATGTATATATGTATATATGTATGTATATATGTATATATATATATATATGTATGTATATATGTATGTATATATATATATAAATCTATATACGTATATATATAAATCTATATGTGTGTGTGTGTATATAAAAATATCCACATCGTAATTCTTTTTTGCAAACTTAAAAACCTTTAAAAAAATATATTAAAAAATAATGAAGAATCGAAGGGGTGTGGGTGTGGGGAGAGCGGGAGCGAAACCCACCCCACACCCCCTGTGGTGCATGCCATGGTCTGTGGGGCAGCGGCACCCACAAGTTGTGAGGGAGCCGAAACCCTCCCCACAGACTGTGGGCGGGGGCTGCTACCCATGGCTGTTGGCGATAGCGTCCGCGGGGGCGCCTCCAAACCCTATGTCACTTCCCTCTGTCGTCACCGTTTCTTTCCCTACCTTTGCCACCTGCATGATAACTCTGTCGCCCTATTCAAACTCCACCGCCCTTCATGCCCTCCGCCATGGCTAAGAAAACCCTACAACAAGAGAAGAAAAAAGAATAAAATATAAAACCCTAACTTTGATTAGGGATGAAAGATAAAAAGAAAGGAATATATAGTTTTGGGAATAAAATAAAATAAAAAGGGGAACCCTAAATAGGGTTAACCCACATGATGGATAATAATAAAAAAGGGCTTTAAAATTAGAGTAAAGAAAAGGGGGGAAAACCCCATTTCAGAAGTAAGAATTTTATAATAGTTTATTTAGGGTTATTTTTATATAATAGGGAATTTATTAGAGCATAATTTGTGTTAATGAAATATAGGAAGGGGGGAGGCATTTTTATTTAGAGGAGATTGTTTATTTTAGGATTTTGGTGACTTGTATAGTGAGGTGTAAATTTAATGAGAGTATTTCAGTGGTTTAGGATGAAATTGATTTTTAAAGTCTTTAAGAGGGGGTAATTTAATTGTAAATGATTATTTAAATATTTTAGGGGGATTAGTTATAAATAATGGGAGATTTATTTTCTAGACAACATTATTAATGATTTAGTTAATTTAATGACGTTTTAGAAACTTTTCATTCTTTTATTTATTTAATTTATATTAATATAATTAATTTGTATTAATGATTAATTTAATGGATTTTGGAATTATTTAAATATTATAAGGAAATAATATTAACACTTAATATAATTAAAATTGAAGAATTTATTGGGCAAATTAATTAATTATAAAGGTTGTGTTGACTTTATAGGATTAATTTATTCAGCTCTAGTTAATGAGAATTATTGTAAATGTTAGGGTATTAAAATATAATTTATTAGGAATTATATTCAATATTATTGGATGGCTTTCAACACTTAGATAAAATCTAATTTATTTGATTATTAAATTGCTTAGGAGCTTGGGAAAAGTCCTAAGCCTCCTAGTTAAATAAAATAATTTATCGCTCGCATTAGAGACCCATTCATATTGACACTTAGGATATCTTTTAGTGAAACTAATAGAGTTATCACATCTAATTAAATGTAGGTCACAAGTGGTTTAGTGTTATTTTTTAAAAAAAAAAATTGTTGCATTTTTGCCCAAAAGTTTGGGCATCACAATTCTCTTCACTTGTCTAATTATTTATGATATATGCAATGTATATGTTATCTTGTGGATATTGGTGGATGCAAGATTGCAGGTACTAGAAATCAACTCCACTTGGTCTCACAGGTTTGAGTGTGTCTTTATCCCAATGGCAAGTTGATCAGAGGTGACATGAGTTCCTTTTACACACTCTAGGCTTAAGTTGATACCCTTGTCAATTAGTGTCTTGGCGTGTGATGTCATGTTAGTGTCATGTGGTATGTTGTTCAACCCTATGTTGGGTTGCCTTGTGGAGTTGTGATTATTTATTAAATTAATGATTAATCGATTCCTATAGTTTAATGAGTATTAAAATTAAATTAATGGATGACATTTATATTTATATTAATGTGTGATTATTATTTTGGGGCTTTATTGTTTATTGATGTTTTTTTTGTTTTTTTCTGCAAGGTGGCAATGCCACTTGATATATTTTATTAATAATAAATAATTTTTACAATATATTTAAAAACTGGTTCAAACTGATCTCCCAGAGAAAAGAACCAGCAAGAAAAACTCTTGTCATTTCTCATCAACATGATTATAGAAGAGAAGTAGTGAATAATCCTCTAGCTGGAGCTAGTTACAAAATAGAGATTAGCAAAGGAGCATGTAGGATCATTTACACATAGGAGCATTCAAGCTCATTTTACAGAATAGGAGCGTGCAAGCTTATTTACAAAATAAGTTCCTGGGACATGTTGAAGGCCTTGCAACAAAGAACTCCTGCAATTAAAATTGACATGCCCCTGCACCAAAAAACAACTGCAACCAAAATATATATATACTAAAGAACACATAGAATTTACAAGAAACGCAAGGTTCCAAAACATGACTGACACCAACGACATGAGATTGGTGGTCCGCCATTATAGACAAATGCCAAAGGAGAAGAAGTGAATGCGGAAATGCTAGAGAGAAATGAAGCCCAAAATTTTTATGTCGTAAATGACAAGAAAGAGGAGATATATCATAAAAAAACTGACAAACCAAAAGAAGCGGCGTACAGAGATAATCATGAAAACAATGCTACGTCAAACTTTAAATGACATATGAAGGATGGATTCCCAATGTGAAAATAAATATCTCTAGATTTCGCACCAGAAGAGAGTACCAAACACATGAACAACATCAATAACAACCAACTCATCACTAATGAATGCCAAGTGATGATCAAGTAAAGCAAAGTACCTCAAATCAAAACCAAATGGAATTATGAAAAGAAATACCTCACCAAGAGAAGAGAATATCAACTCATATATATGAGCAATCATATAATAAGAAAGATTAAATCCTCAACTCTCTACAGGCTATAATTAATAGGTTTGGGAAGCTCATCAAAGCACCCCCCAATTGAGAGGAATCAATAATAGTTTTGTCACAACCCATATTAGCGAGGAAATCAGCCAATGCATTACCTTCACGATAAACATGTGAGATGATGAGGTTCTCAAAAGAATCAAGAAGAGTCCATATTTGTTCAAGAATATACCGAAAATGCCAATTATCAGCTTTTCTTGCCTTGAAAGCATTAATGACAATAGTCGGATCTCCTTCAATATGAAGGTATTTGAAATTCAAATCCTTAGCCATAACAAGACCTTCTAAAAGAGCACAAGCTTCGGTTATATTATTTGTGCCAGGAGAAATTGGCATAGATTTTAATGCTAATAAAGAACCCAAATGATCACGAAAAACTATCCCTATTCCTGAATCACCAGGATTTCCACAGGTGGATCCATCAAAATTCAATTTACAAAAGGGGCATTAGGAGGATGCCATTTGATGGAATTTCTATCTATAGGTGTTTTTTGAATCCTTGGAAAGGTAGGTGATACAAGAATAATGATACTTTTCCAAGAAGAGATCATAAAATTGTCCCAAGAAGAGAACTCTAAATTCATGTTAAAATATTTTTGGACATGAGCATTAACTTGCTCAATAATATTTCTTTCCAAAATCCCAAGAACAACCGATAAATCCAATGAGTCACATATAAAAATGCACTTGTTTCTTTCCCACCAAATGGCCCATATGACTGAAGAGGGAATTATAAACCATGAACAAGCAAATAGAAAAGATGAATACAAAACTGGCCAAGACTGAAACATGTCCCATAAAGATAAAGGTAAAGGGAATGAAAGAGATAACTTTTGTAGGACAAAATGCCAACAACTACTCGCAAACTCACAATGAAGAAAAAGATGATTGACATCTTCAAGAGATTTACCACATAAGACACAAGAAAAGGAGGCTGCAATATTAAATTTGACTAAACGATCACTAGTAAAAATTCTATTTTGCAGCGCGAGCCAAGAAAAAACACCAGCTTTAGGTAATACTGAATTATTCCAACAGAACAAAAAGGCACAATGAGGAGCATTTTTATTGGCCATTTGTTGAACAACAAAATATCCTTCTTTAACAGAGTAGTTTCCCGATTTAGAAGGGCACCAACTAAGTTGATCTTTGACGTTAGAAAGGAAAGCCACTCGGTCTTGCAAAACAGATTTAAAATTTTGAATTTCTTGCAAGGACAATGGCAGAGTAGAGGGATCCTTCCATGAGACCTTGTGAGAAAATAGATCAACACTATCTACATAATCAACCAATCTAACTCCCCATGATTGATAAAGAACAACTGAAACAGAAGTAAGAGAATCATGCTGTGAAAGAGGGGGAAAGCCATTCTAGGAGTCTTTCCAAAAAAGAATATCCTCCCCTGAATGGACCTGCCAGGAGAGAAAATTAGAGACAACTTCCCTATATGAGATCATAAAGTTCCAAATAGCAGACCCCTATGGAGGAATAAAAATTGCGAAGATCCTAGCAGGATTCTGGGAATCCAAATAATTAGCTTGCATAATTTGGCACCACAAAGATTGGGGCTTAGTATACATAGACCAAACTAGTTTGCCCCCAAAAGCCCTATTTCTTTTAGATAAGTCCTCAATCCTAGCACCACCAACTTGCTTGGAAAGAGACATCTTGGTCAAAGAAATCAATGGAATCTTGTTATCTTCTGTCATGTTGTTTTTCCAAAAAAAAGATCGAATAATCTTTTCAATTTGGGAGATGGCTGATCTGGGAGCTTGAAGAACTAAGATATAGTAATTGGGAATGGCAGCTAGGACCATTTTAATGAGAAGTATCCTACCTGAAAGAGACAACCACCTAGCCTTCCAAGCAGAAATACGAGATTTAAGTCTCTCAATAACTGAATTCCAAATAGAAGACTTAGCAAATCCCATAAAGAAAGGAATCCCCAAGTAGGTAGAAGGAAGAGAGTCTACTAGGAAACCTAAGATATTCACAAGTCTATCAGCCACCAACTGAGGAGTATTAAAAATGAAGATCTTGGATTTATGGGGGCTAATCTGTTGGCCAGATCCAGCAGTATAAGTATCCAGAATAAATTTAATATGAGTAGCCTCTTGAATAGAAGAAGACCCAAATAAAAGTGTATCATTAGAAAAAAGGTTATGAGTGATTGACATATCAGAGTTAGGAATTAATACCCCCTGCTAAAATCCCAGATCCCTTTGCTTAGTAACCAATCGACTAAAAACTTCCACCATAATGATAAATAAGAAAGGAGATAAAGGATCTCCTTGTCTAACACCCTGGGTTGAAGAAAAGTATCCAGAGGGAGCTCCATGAATGATGATAGAAAATGAAGCAGTAGAAATACAACTCTTGATCCATTTACACCAGCTTTCAAAGAAACCAAATTTTCTCAAAACTTTGAGCAAAAAAGCCTAGCAAACTTTATCATAAGCCTTCATCATATCAAGTTTGACCACAAAAGCTGGGATATTGGATGAATTTATGGAATGTAAAGTTTCATGAGCAACAATTGCTCCCTCGTGAGTTTCCCGACCCAGAACAAAACCTCCTTGTTGAGGAGAGATGATATGAGGATGGAGAATTTTAAGTCTTAAATAAATAGCCTTGGTGAAGATTTTGTAAATAGAGTTGCACAAAGAAATGGGTCTAAATTCAGTAAAAGTTTGGGGATTCTTAGATTTCGAGATAAGGGCAATATAAGTGATGTTAAAATTTTTAAGGATATACCCACCCCTCCTAGACTCTTCCAAAGCCATTAATAAGTCAAAACCAATAAAATCCCAACATTTCTGAAAGAACAAGATAGTAAACCCATCAAGACCTGGAGCTTTGTTAGGGGCCATGGAAAAAAAACAACAGAATGAAGCTCATCTAAAGAAAAAGGCCTCATAAGAAAGTCATTATCCTCATGGGAAACAAGGGAGGGGATAGAATCTAAAAGAAAATCGACATGATGATCCATGGAGGAAGAAGAAAAAGAAGGAGATAACAATTCCTTAAAAAAAGACACCCCCTCCTCTCTAATCTATTGATCTGAATTAAGGACATAACCAGACTTAGAATCCTTAATACTAAAAATTGTAGAAGCAGCTCTTTTAAGCTTGGCTTCAGCTTGAAAGAAGGCAGTATTCATGTCACCTTATTTAAGCCAAACCTCACGAGACTTTTGCTGCCAATAGATTTCAACCCAGGAGCAAAGGATCTCCCAGTAAGCTTGCAATTTCTTTTGAGCATCATTAGTGGAGGAATTAGTGCCATGTCAAATAATCTCCTCATTGACAACCTTCAAATCTTTGGCAACTTCCTCTTTTTCATGAAAAATATTATTAAAGCCCAATTTATTCCAAGCCATTATTTGAGATTTCACGAATGTCAGTTTGGAATAAAACTGGAATATCTTAGTACCTTTGCAAAATGGAGCACTTATCCACCATTGCTTTAATAAAGAAAGAAAATGAGGATGAGTGAACCACATTTTCTCAAACTTAAAAGAAGCTCTAACAGAGGGAACATGATCCAATTTATCAAAATTGAGCAAAATTGGGAAATGGTCAAAATCTAAGGAGGTAAGAATCTCAGAAGAAAAGGAAAAGTTGCTCAAACGTAGGTTTAGGGAAATAAGAAATCTGTCAAGGTGAGAGGCAATCTGGAATTTAGATCTCCTATTAGTCCAAGTGAAAGAACCATTAGAATGGAAAATATCGAATAACACACTGTTTTATACAAAGGAAGAAAAGTCATTAATAACCTTCTAAGCTGAAGATTACCCCCTCTTTTTTCATTTGAGGAAAGGAGAGCATTAAAATCACCCCCAAGCACAATAAAAAAAATCATCATATCATAAAAACAATTTAGATAAGGAATCCCATAAGTCTATTTTATCTGAAGGAGAAGTCGGACCATAAATATTAAATAGAACAAAAGAGACTTCAAACTAGTCAACCTTTAACAGCTACCAATGAGAAGCAAAAGACAACATCTCAACTTTGACTGATTTAGGATTCCATAAAGTTATAAGACCACCAGAAGCACCCAAAGAAGGAACATGAACAACTTTCCAAAGGGACCATTTGGAAATTATGTTATCAAAAGAATCCTGAGAAATTTTAGACTCTTGCAATAAGATGATGTCCACTTTTGAAGAATCAAGAAATTTCCTGATCCTTCCCCTTTTGTCATGGGCATTTAAGCCCCTGACATTCCAAGATAAAATCCTCATTTATCACAAGGAGAGAAACATGCCCTCCTTGTTTTGACATGGGAAGAAAATTTATCTACAATAGTGGATTGAATACCAACCACAATCTCCTCCTTGATTTTAGCCAATTTTGGTTTTCAACCCCTCTTCTTAGGAGTTTTAACAATAGGGGGGAAACAGAAGGAGATTCCTCCAAGGCTAGCTTCTGAGAGAAATCAAATCCATACACATTAGAAATAGTTGAAGTTGAGACTCATCAGACATTCCAGTATTTAATTGATGATTTTATATTATTATCATTATTTTATGGTCTAATGTCTATTGAATATTTGGTATTTGAGCTTTTGATTTATTGGAATTACTATTTATTTATTATTGTTTAATTATTATTGATTTTATATTATTGAGCTTTGTGGTTTAATATTTATTTGGGTGTTTATATTATTACCCATGTGATTTATTTAATTATTTAGGCTATTTTTATTATTTAATTCCCTTTTTACCCATTTAGGTTATTGATGCAGGAGCATCCCCAGTCGATGAGCAATCTTGCACCAACCAAAAATATTTCCATTCAGTTTTGTTCTTGTTTAGTTCATTATGCAGTTTTATGTGTTCTTACCAGTTGGTACCAGTAGTTGCTTTCTTTTCATTGTAGATCCTATTTTCGGTTTCCAGGCTGGTTCATGTGCTTAATTCTAGATTTTTAGTTCATTTGGATTCTTTTCCGATCAGTTATCTCTCCCGGTTGACTGTTTCTGGGTTCTCGGACAGTTCTTGGTGTGTGGATCTATTTTGGGTCTTGTCTGATGTTCTTTGACATGTGGTCGACCTTCCTGTTGAACCACACTTCTTGGTTGTTATTTTTTGGAAGGATTTCTTTAATTCTTGGGGTCGACCTAGTTACACGTTTCATTTTCCTACATTGGTAATGTAATCTTTTATGGCCGACTCAAATATGTTTTGGTGGGTATATATATGACATTATGTAATTATTTGTAGGGGAAAAGGAAGTAGAATTAAGAATAAGGATTGAGATTCGCATATTGTGATCCAGTTGATTGTATCTGGCTTGAAGCCTGCATGTAACCAGTTAACTACTGCATGTTCTCAAATGATTCTATGATGATAATTGGTTGGTTGCCAGAAGTTCTAAGGCAATAATATGATTTGTTTCTGTAATCTTGTTATGTTTTCTTCCTGCTTTCGTTGTGTTACCCATGCTGCATAATCCAGTTGATTCTCTTTAAGAGTTTTATTGGTTATGGCTGCATCAAGTGGTATCGAAGTTGGTTATGAACTGGCTGGTGGAAGAGTTGTTTGTGAACATTGAGGCATTCCTTTGGGTGGATAGATCATCAATTGGATGCAGGTTGCGCATGTGTTCAATAGATCGTGGAGGGGAGGCAATTGAAAATAGTAGTTAGATCGCCGAGTTGAGGTAGTTCACCGGCATGGAAGAGGAGATGTCGCCTAGAAGGACAAACCCCCGGAGGGTAGAACAGATGACGGAAGACTTCAAGAATGAAGTGAGGAACAAAATCTGAAACACTTTGGTTGGTTTGTGGAGAAACCCTGAATCTGAGGATGAGTATGAAGAAGTCAGTGAAGAGATTGAAGAAGCTAAAGGACCCGAAGATGGAAGAGAGGAAATATTCCTAAGAGAAGTGGTGCAAGCGAGTAAAGTTCATAAAGTGTAAGTTTCAAACTTTTCTAGAATGTTGAACCTAGAGGATCTGATTGATTGGATTGGAGAGTTGGAGGATTTCTTTGAGTTTGAGGATGTCAAGGACCCACAAAGAGTTTGGTTGGCATAGACTAAGTTGAAAGGGCATGTTGCCTTGTGGTGGAAAGAATTGCAAAAAGACAAATTAGAGAATGTGAATTGAAGATCACTCAGTGGAGATAAATGGTTGCAAGATTGAAGGCCAAGTTCATACCAGGAGACTATGAGTTGGAATTGTTCAAGAATTTGTAGAACCTGAAACATAGAAACATGACTGTGAAAGAGTACACTGAGGAATTCTACAAAGTGATGATTACATCTAGACATAGAGAGATGGATATAGAAAAGGTGGCGAGGTACATAAATGGGCTTGCATTTAACATTCAGGATGAGATGAGTATGTCGAGTGTTTCCACAGTTGAAGAATCTTACCAGTATGCTTTGAAGGCTGAGGAGAAGATGAGAAGAAGACAACCATATAACCCTAGAGGGAAGGACAAATTCAAGGGGCAGATGAGTACAGAGAAGAAGAGTATTGAGGAAGAATCAAAACCTAAGTGGAGTAAGGAACCAAAATAGAAAACACAAAGGAAAGGCAGTAGCAATACCGGTAGAGAATTCCTCAACAAATGTTTCAAGTGTGGAGAAACTAGACATAGATTCTATGAATGTAAGCAGGGAATGGCAAGAAGTTGTGTGGAAAATGAGGAACCAAAAGGAGAAGGTACTGGATCTAATTGTGCATTGTAGCAAGGAGAGTCCCTTATGTTCAGAAGAAAGGATACTGAATTTACTCAGAGAAAGAGTCTTTTCCGGACTGTGTGCAAATCAGGTGGTAAGTGTTGCAAGGTTATTATGGATTCTGGGAGTACTGACAATTAAGTATCTAAGGAAATGGTTGTGAAGCTTGGATTGAAGAGGCTTGAGAATCCTTTTCCTTATGAGGTAAGTTGGTTGCAAGATGATCAAAGGATAGAAGTAAAGGAGCAATGTTTGGTGAATTTTAATATTGGGCCTTTCAGGGATGAGGTTTTGTGTGATGTGGTATCTATGAGTGCTTGTCATGTCTTGTTGGGAAGACCTTGGCAGTTTGATAGAGGAGCTATTTATGACTATACAAGAAACATAGTCGCTATTGAGAAGGATGGGAAGAAGTTCACATTAATTTCTTTGAAGGAGAAAGAGAAGGAGGTGAAGAAATTGAGTCCTGAGAAAAGTTGCAGCATTGAGAAATCGGTGGCAGAGTTTATACCAGAAGGTTTGCAGAAAGATCTAATAAAACCGGTTGCAGAGGTTATATCAGAGGGTGATATGAATTTGTAGAAGAACCTAACAGATAAACCTGATGGAGAGACCGAACCGGATGATAGAAAGCTTGTGGAGACCAACCACATGAAGTCTTGTGGTAGAAACAAATTAGAGATTCTGGAAGAAAGAAGGTAGTAAATAGAGACAATGTACAAATCTGAAGTAGAGGAAGAGAAACAAAGAGAGTCATAAGTTAGAGAAGCCGGTTGAGGCACCAGAGGAGCTAAAGAAGAGGTTGGAAGATAAAGAGAATATTTAGATCAGAAATGAGCATGGGGTCTTTATTCTGAATCCTTTTAGATGTTCATGAGTTGCCTCTCATGGAACATATTTTTTCTACCTAGGGTGTCTAATGCAGGAGCATCCCCGGTCGACGAGAAATCTTGCATCAACCAAAAATATTTCCTTTCAGTTTTGTTCTTGTTTAGTTAATTGTGCAGTTTTTTGTGTTCTTACTGATTGGTACTGGTAGTTGCTTGATTTTCATTGGAGATCTTATTTTCAATTTCTAGGCTGGTTCATGTGCTTAATTCTAGATTTTCAGTTCATTTAGATTCTTTTTCGGTCATTTATCACTCTCGATTGATTGCTTCTGAGTTCTGGGTTAGTTCTTGTGCTTACCGGTTAACTTTCCTTCATTACCGAAGTTGTTCTTGCCGTGTGGGTCTATTTTGGGTCTTGTCTGAAGTTCTTTGGTGTGTGGTCGACCTTCCTACTGAACTATACTTCTTGGTTGTTATTTTATAGAAGGATTTATTTAATTCATAGTGTCGACCTAGTTACACATTTCATTTTCCTACATTGGTAAATGTAATCTTTTATGGTCAACTCGGATATGTTCCTGTGGGTATAAATATGACATTATGTAATCATTTTTAGGGGTAGAGGAAGTAGAATTGAGAATAAGCATTGATATTCACATTTTGTGATCTGGTTGATTCTTAGAGCCCCGATTGATTGTATCTGGCTTGAAGCCTACATGTAACTGGTTAACTACCGGATGTTCTGAGATGATTCTATGATGATAACTGGTTGGTTGCCAAAATTTATAAGGCAATAATATGATATGTTTCTGTAATCTTGTTATGTTTTATTGTTTCTTTTGTTGTGTTACTCTTGCTGCATAAGTTGGTTGATTCTCTTTGAGGGTTTTACCAGTTATGGTTGCATCATTTATTAAATTATTATATACTGTACCTACCCTATTTTATGATTGGTTGTGAAATTTGGGTAATGTTATATATTTTTCACCCTTCAAGGCAAAATAGTTAAATAGGGTTTGAGTTTGATAAAAAGGATCATTAGAGGCTTTTTAGATGTTTAAAGAGGAAAAAAATTTATGATAAAACACCCTTGTTAGTGTTTATAAAGTTCAAAAGCATCATCATTTTCCAAAGAAAAGAAATATCAATGTGTTTATGAGTCAAAAGAAAGTTTAAAGCCTTTTGGAGGGAATGCTAAACTCCTTTCTAAATGTTCAAACTCAATTCTAAATGTTCAAACTCAAGTTGAACATGGGGTTAACAAGATGAACTTGAGTTTTGACTGCTAACTACCCTAATTCTCATCACTTCAATTGCTATGGCAGCTAGTGCTCAAATATTTAATAGCACTATTAATCAGAGAAGAAGAATTCTCCAGCACACTCTCAATGTTCCATCACATTTGTATACTATTCTCAAAGAGTTTGTATATGAGATTCGCTTTGTCACAAGGTAAAATACATGGAAGAGTTTTCCTAAATTCATATGAACCTCATGTGGGCATCATACATAAAGCCACTTGTCTTGGGTCTATTCATTTTTAATTGTTACAGTTGTCATTTGAAGTCAAGTATGGTCTTTTGTTTGGGTGAATTCCTTTATTAAGTTGTAAAGTGGAAAATTGGACACCTTAGCCAAATTCACCACTTGGGAGAAAGATGGGAACTTAACTAAGGTTCAATTTTCACTTAGGGGACTTTGCATTTAAAAGAGGGAGATGAATCTATTAGATCCAATCCCAAAGGATGCAAGGGTTGAATACTAAGAATATTGGAATGGAATTAACCCTCTTTTGTAAGTTGATTGATTGAATTAAGACAAAGTGCTGAAAATGGGGACTAAGTATGCGACAACAGTGAGCTAAAAATTTGGGATTCAATCGTACACTTGGATCTAAGAAGTTTGAGATGATTTGAAGCTTCTCTATGAAATCTAGCCAAAGTTGCAGGGACCATGTGTCCGGACAGGGGTGCCCTCCTATCAAGCCTCTGAACTTTCTATGTGTCGAAAAGGGTTTTACCATCTCTGTGAATAAAGCTTAATTCCAAAAGTACAGCTACACACTTGTTTCATGTACACAAAAAGAAAGGGAAATGTGTTGGGAATAGGGGTTTGTCTTCAGATCAAACCCTAGTTTTGGAATAACCAAGTGGTTGAAATAATGTAAATGAAATGACTGAAAGTAGAAATCCTCCTCTTTGAGGTGATGTTGAATTGACTAAAAATGAAATGCTTATACCTCCTTGTGAAGTTTTGCTTGCCTCCACATGGAATTAGGGTTTCATGAAGTAGAATGTTGATCTCCTCTTCAATGCTTGAAATCTTGTCTCTATTTTTGCTCCAAAGCTTGAAGGAAGACTAAAAAATGCTCAATTTCTCTTGAATGCTTGAATGCTTGATCTCTTGGATGCTCGGATGCTTGATAATGATTGTAGATAGAATCAATAGGATGTCAAATGAGAGGGGAAATCCCTCTTATATACTTTCCAATGGGTTTAATTGACTCATTTTCTAACTTAGGCTGACATAGCGGGCAATTTTACCACTCTTATTTTAGATAAGCATAAGGGAGGGACCCCAAAACAGGTCCCAAATAGGGGATCCCAGGGAACCACGCCATGGTCCTACCCTATTTTGGGCCAAGATCAAGGTGCGGATAGAGTGCTAAGTTGAATTGCAATGTATTTTTGATGTGCATGAGCATATTCAAGTCTTTGATCAAGCTGAGAGGCACAAACACTAAGGCGAAGACCCAAATGTAGTTGAAAATTGCAAGGGGTGCAATTTTAGGACGTTAAATTTAGTGCCCACTTTTATAGGTGTATGAGCTTATGCAAATACTATCAGTAAAGTACAAGGAATTCAGATTGAAATACTTTCACCATATCAAGGAGGCAAGATTCACCAAGCCCCCGGTGGACTTTAGGATCTTACGAATTTAGTGATAAAGTAAAAGGGAAGATCATGAGAGAAAAAGAGAGAACCATGACTACAACTAATAAGGTTCTCTTACTATGAGTCATGAAAATAAGCACCAAAAATTACAAAGCAAAGACAAAGTTTTCTAAGTAACTTTAAGTATCAAAAGAGAGAATCATGAGTGAAGTGAATGCCCCCTTTAGCCCCCACTTTAGCAGGAATATGATCTTATGCAAATACTCACGGTAAAGTAGAAGAAAGGGAGATAAAGATGAGGAATGCAGAGCAAAATCACAAGGAGTATAAGACATCACTAATTTCGAGGAACTAAGCCCCCAATCTTAGGATCTTAACTCACTCAAACATATACAAGGGCACACAAAACAAAACCAAAAACAAAAGGACAAATAAAGACAAAAAGACAAACAAAGGCACATGAGACCTAAAGGACCAAAAAGAAGACCTCAAGTCAACTAGCTGAAGAGACCTCGATATCAAAATGTATCAACAACTAATATCATTTTTGAAAATGCCATCTCACGAACACAAGTGATCACATAAAAGAGAAAAGAAAGCATCATCCATGACCTATTAATATAAAAACTATGATTTCATGAGAGGAAGAAGAGAGAGCATGAATGTGCGCTATATGTGTTTATCCAAGTGATCCATGAGAATAATGATGAGAGAGAGGGCATGGACTACTCGCTACTAGATTTTTTTTATCTAGGTGATCCATGTGGGGAGGAGAGTAAGAATAGTCTAACTGTTTATAGCTTTTTCCACCCATCCTCGAGCATGTGTGCAAGTGATTTCTAGTTTCAAGTGTATATCATCCCGTGTAAGAGTCTTTTCTCTTTTTTTAAGTGCACTTTAACCCGTTTAAGACATGTAATGTAAATGCAAATTCCAAGGGGTGACTATGTGTGTGCAAATGTGTAAACACCTCGTCTAAGAGTTTTTACTCTGGTTTTGAGAATGAACACCTCGTTTAAGACATGCAAAAGTGATATGTGAGAGCATAGTACAATATGGTACAAGGGAACGATATGGGTGCCCCCCCCCCTTAAGATGTCAACATAGTTTTATGTTGATGTCTTAAGGAAGCTAGAAACAAGGATGTCTTACCTTCAACACCAAGGAGATATCCTTTAGGCAAAAATGTCATAAATCCAAGCTAGAGAGGGTATACTCTTCAAGAAAGGATAAGATAGAGATATCTTGCAACAAGTATAAAGGAGATCCTTGGAGGAGGAGAGATATTTGCTCAAAAGACATCTACCTCCAAGAGGAGCTATCTTGAACAAACATAACATCTTCTACCAAAAGAAGGGAAGGAGAACAAGAATCCATACCTCCCTCCTATTGCTAGGTGAAAGAGATTCTTGATGAAGGATGACATAATTTTTACCCAATGCAAGGGGAAAGTTTAAGATAGATATGAACTCCCAAGTAAAGAAGAGGTTATAGCCAAGGACTTACACCTCGTGTATAAGAGATAATCCTTGAGCGAACAATAACTTCTCACAAGGAATGATATCAAATCATGAACAAACATTACTCAACAAAGGTAAAGTAGATCCTTAGAAAGGAGAGAGGAGGAGAAATCATTTCCCCCCAAGTGTAAGGACAATGAGAATAATTGCACAGTCTTCTAAAGAGAGATTAGGCATAGGGAAATGCACAATAAACTCACATGAATGAATATCCCATGCAAGAAAACACATTAGTTTATAGAAAAAGCATCTCAAAAGAATTGGTAATCTTCAAAGAGAGAGAGAAAGAAAGAAAGATATCATATTCCCCTAATGAGGGATTATTCATAAAAGACATGCCATTGAAAGAAAGGATATCAACGCATGAAAATTGCAACCCCTAAAAGGGAATAGTGATACATTAGATAGAAAGAGAGAGGGCAAAAAATCCATCCTTTCCCCCAAGCAAGAGGACAAGGAAGAAAATTTACACATCTTCTAAAGAGGGGTTATTCATAAGAGATGAGTCATTTGAAACAAATAATAGGTCCTAACCAAGGAACAAAAATGTGCTCGTATGAAGGATAACTCTATGCAAGAAAAGGACATCAAGTGATGAATAACACAATACAAAAGAAGAGATAATTTTCAAAGAGAAAGAAGGAGAAAGAAGAAGATTCACCAAATTTCTCATAGAAGATGCACCATCTCAAGCAAGAAATAGGTTCCAATAAAGGAACAAACATGTTCTCACATGAAGGATAATTCCATGCAAGAAAGGAGATCAATTTATGAATAATGCAATCACAAATAAAATAGTGAAACCTTGGGAAGATAAGAGAAAGAGGGGAAGTCATGTTGCTACCCCAAGATATTTGAAATTGAAGAAACACCACCTCTAATGACAAATAGGCCCCAATTAAGTTAACTTATTATGTCATAGGGTGAGGAGCAACATGAGGTGAGAGGAGTGCTAAGGCACTACCTTTTCACCTAGAAAGAGAGCAAGATCTGTTGAAAGACATATACGAGCACAATCATATTGTTCTTGAACAAATTCCTTAAATGCATTACACTTTCCAAGAGAATGAGAACCACCATGATGAAAAAGACAATATCATTTCCTTCTTTATCTTTATTGTTAAACTTCACAAAAGGAAAGACAACATTCTTATCATACTTCAAAAGATTCTAGTTGCTAAGCTTTCTTGATCATTAATAGATGTAGGTTCATTCTTTGGAGATTGAGGACAATAGTTGTTATTAGAATAAGAAGGATTTTCATCCATGATTTTAACTTTACCACTATCAATAAGTTATTTTATTAATTTTTGAAAATGGTGATCATGGGTTTGATGAAATGAACAAAAAGGAGTCTTTGAAGAAGAAGCTCTTTTGCGAGCAATAATGGCTTGTTGTCTTGCAAGATGATTTTTGAAATATTGAATCCTAATAATTTCATCCATAGGAGATTTATTATCATTTCCTAGGCTATCTGTGGTTATTTGTGCAAGAGGGTTTATAGGGACTCAAATTCCTTGTCCTCTAAAACCTTATTTTGATATCATGATAAAGCCACTCCTATAAGAATGTTTTAATTAAGAAGGTGGGGGAACATTATAATAAAAAATTTTGAAGTTTGTAGTGTAAGGATGTTTAGAAGGAATGAAAGGATTAGTAGATGAAGAAGGAATATCTTGTGAAGAAAAAATTTTCCTTTCTTTCATCGTGCATATCCTCTTTGGTAGATTTGGAAGGAATATCCTTATCATCTAAGGCCTCATCTTTGCTTAATGTTATATGGGGAGAGAGATCAAGAATGAAATGCATGACATCATCTTCTCTACAAATGTTTTGATGTTTAAAATAGGCTCTAGGAGAATGAGGAGGATCTAGAGAGATGGAAACACCAATATTTTGATTTTGCCTCCCTTGTGCAAGGGTATGTGTATGAGAATAAGATGGGGCCATGTTTCTCTTCAATTATTGCTCTCCATTAGAGAGATCATTGATAGGAGTATTATCTCTTTCTTCATTCACATTAGATACCCTAGGAGGGATACAAGTATTAGGTTTCTCATTGTCATCTCTAGGATTAGGATCTAAAAAAGCTTTTAGGTGATCTATGTATGAAATGAATTTTCCCAAAAATATTACCATAGCACAACATATATAAAAAATAAAATCTTTGAGATCTAATCTATGAAAAAAAATCAACTTGGAAATTCGAAGAATGGAATATGTCCAACTGCTATGAATGAATAGAAGTAACATGAAGTGAAAGAAGCCATTATCCAACACATGATTATAATAAATGTATGTAAAGCAATGAAATCATATGTGAAATAGAAAATAGATCAAGTCCATTAATTTTCATGATTATTGTTGAAATTTAAGTTCAAGCAAATTAACAAAACCACTTAATTTATTTAAATTGATGAGATTCAAATTTGATTTTTTTTTATTTTTTTTGTTTTAAGTTTTGAAAAATGTGAAAAATGAGAATATGAATGTTAAGATTTTGAATTTGAATAGCTCAAAATTTTTAAAAAATGATTATTCAATTTTTTGAAAAATTATGCAACCTTCTAGGAAATTCAAATTTATAATTAGGGCCTTGAAAATAACCTCTTAATTTAAATTCAAAATTACTCAGTAGAAGATTTGAATTTATTCAAAATAAAAAATTTATAATTAGGGCTTTGTTAAATAACCTCTTAATTTTAAAATTTAAATTTGAAATGTTGAAATTTGAGAATTGAAAGAATTAATTTAATTTTTAGAAATTAGGGCTCTTCTAAGTAACCTCTTCATTTTTAAAAAATTTAAATTTGAATTTGTCCACAAGAGAATTAAATTTAAAATTAGGGTCTTGTAGAAAGGACCACTTAATTTAAAATTTAAATTTGAAAATAGATCTAAGATTGAAATTTGGAATTGGAAAATGCACGAGATTATTTTAAATTTAGAAATTAAGGTTTGTTTAATTAACCGCTTAATTTTAAAATTAAAATTTGATCCAGGTTGCAGTTTTGAATTTGAATTGTAAATTAACAACCAAATTTGAAGAGGTAAATTCAAAATTTAAACAACCCACAAGCTCTATTTTAAAATTTTAAAAAATTAGGGTTTTTGAAATTAACCACTTAGTTTTAAAATTTAATTATGAAATTTGACTTGTAGATGAAAATTTGAATTTGCAAATTGAATGAATGCTTAGATCTAAAATAATTAATCCAAATTAAATAATTGACAAGCTCAATTTTGAAATTAAAAATTAGGGTTTTAATGAAATCAACCTCTAAATCTTTAAAATTTGCAAGGAAATCAAACTTGTAAACAAAAATCAGAATTAATGGTGAAAGATGTTGGGTTCATCAAAATATAAAGTGGAAAATCTGGGAACCTTATCCAAATTTGCCACTTGGGAGAAAGATGGGAACTTAACTAAGGTTCAATTTTTACTTCGGGGACTTTACATTCAAAAGAGGGGGATGAATCCACTAGATCCAATTCCAAAGGATGCAAGGGTTGATTACTAAGAGATTGGAATGAAATTAACCCTCTTTTGTAAGTTGATTGATTGAATTAAGACAAAGTGCTAAAAATGGAGACAAAGTATGCAACAACAATGAGCTATAGATTTGGGATCCTGCCATGCACCTGGATCTGAGAAGTTTGAGATGATTCGAAGCTGCTCTGTGAAATTTGGAAAAAGTTGCAGGGACCATGTGTCTGGATAGGGGCTCCCTCCTATCAGTCCCCCGAACTTTCCGCACGTCAAAAAGGGTTTTTTCATCTTTGCAAATAAAGCTTAATTTCAAAAGTATAGTTGCGCACCTATTTCTTGCACACAGAAAGAAAGGG
Organism: Cryptomeria japonica; assembly: GCF_030272615.1. Classification (NCBI taxonomy): domain Eukaryota; kingdom Viridiplantae; phylum Streptophyta; class Pinopsida; order Cupressales; family Cupressaceae; genus Cryptomeria; species Cryptomeria japonica. The sequence continues at coordinate 26,110 of NW_026728908.1, forward strand.
AAATGTGTTGGGAATAGGGGTTTGTCTTCAAATCAAACCCCAGTTTTGGAATTAACCAAGTGGTTGAAATAATGTAAATGAAATGATTGAAAGTAGAAATACTCCTCTTTGAGGGGATGTTGAATTGACTAAAATGAAATTATTATACCTCCTTGTGAATTTTTGTTTGGCTCCACATGGAATTAGGGTTTCATGAAGTAGAATTTTGATCTCCTCTTCAATTCTTGAAATCTTGTCTCTATTTCTGTTTCAAAGCTTGAAGGAAGACTGAAAATTCTCAATTGCTCTTGAATACTTGATCTCTTGGATGCTCGGATGCTTGATAATGATTGTGGATAGATTCGATTGGATGTCAAATGAGAGGGTAAATCCCTCTTATATACTTACTAGTGGGTTTAATTGACTGATTTTCTAACTTAGGCCAACATAGGGGGGATTTTCCCACTCTAATTTGAGATGAGCACAAGGAAGGGACCCTAAAATGGGTCCCAAATAGGGGATCCCAGAGCACCACGCCTTGGTCCTGCCCTATTTTGGGGTAGGATCAAGGTGCAAGCAAAGTGCTAAGTTGAATTGCAATGTATTTTTGATGTGCATGAGCATATTCAAGTCTTTGATTAGGCCGAGGAGTGAAAACACTAAGGCAAAGACTCAAATGCAGTCAAAAATTGCAAGGGGTAAAATTTTAGGACGTTACATCTATTTTGGTAGTAGATGCATAATATGAAAGGTCTTGATAGAAAGGCTAGACATCAAACCTCCATGTTTGATAGTTAATAGAATAGAATCAATAGATCTTGTGTTTTCCTTTGTTATGAAGTCTTTCTATTCCTTCTAGAAAGCTAGAAATGATGCACAGTGTAGTGATTTACTGTCAAATAGTAATAAAGTTTCAAAAGATAGTTTTAAGAGTAGTAGGGCTGAGAACAGTGCACGGTCTTCAGTGCAGTAATAAAGAATGATAGAAGACTTTGTGAGAGTATAGTCACAGTCCATACATCAAGTGCATAGTCTTCATGAAGCTCTAGGATAGTCTTTATTCATGAGAATATAGTAGCAACTATAAAAGACAATGCATGAGCCAAAAATTAGTCATTGTTTCCAATCAAAGAATGATTGTTGCAGTCATAAGAGCCATTATGCATAGTCACAAGGTAAAAGTGAATCAAGCCACCAAGAGTAGTCTAATAACACAAAAGGGTAGCAGTCACAAAGTACCTTGAAGTCATAATGATAGATCATAAGGGTAATGAGATCTCGGCCATGAAAGTAATGAAGGATAGTGAAAGAGTTTTAGACAAGATAGCTCATTCAAAGACTCTATGAGATACTTCACAGCCATAGAGAACATCAGGAGAATGTAAACCTTCAAGCTATACTATAGTCATCCCCAGAGCATCTTTCATTGTTACAATTCAAAGATAGTGAATCAGGGTCCATGTGGATTTTCTTACAAGCCAAAAACATTAAAGTGTAGATGTATGGTGAGAGAAAAGAGCATGATGTCAAGTAAAAGGTTGCCTAGTAGGCTATGACAATCAAATCCACATTCATTCTTATGATATATAGAACAAAGATAGTGAATATGATCCCTCTCATACTCAAAGCCAAAATCCAAAAAGACAATATTTATGTCATAACAGATAGTTTGGAAAGCAGCCCAGGAAGTTGAGGATGGAATCCAATGTCAAATATAGTCAATGACAATATAGAGAGCATATATGGAATCTCTAAAGTTCATCAAGATAATATGCATTGGGAAGTAAAGCCAATGCAAATAATGCAGATCTAATATCTGATATAGGAAGCAACCTTTTGAAGGACAAGGTAGTGTCTCCATACCAAGAGAAGCAATCTAAGAGAAAATATCAATGAATAAGAACAATGAGAAGCCTCACAAATCCTTCACATCTTCAAGGAAATTCAGTAAAGCTATGAGTCATATGAGTTTGCAGAGACTCATGAGATGGGATAGATCATTTAAGAGAATAGACAAATAAAACAAAGATTGACATAGGCACACAGTTGTTTGAGGGAAAATGACTAAGAAGGCTATGATAGGTATAAAGATCAAATTAATGTCTAGAACAATGCATGTACACAAATTAAAAATCAGCCACAGTCAAATAGCATGATCTATTAGAGATTGGAGCAATCTTAGAGATTCACAATCCAAAGAGGCAAGCACAGTCAACTAAGAATTCATAAGTAGACAAGGAAGCTTTGAAAAATAGTTATAAAGGCATCAAATCAGATCAAAAGACCAGGGACTTTTATAAGGAGAAATACATCATGATGACTTTGACACAACAAAGACCAAAAAATAAAATATTCAAGGGACATTTCACAGTGATCTTTGAGTGTAGTCCAAAGAAAGATAAAACATTCTCAGTATAGTAGCAACACACAAGACAGTCAGAGGTAATTACAAGGGTATGAGCAAATTGGGGAGACCTACTTGCATGACAGAGGTTAGAGTACTATCTTAGAAAGAAAAGAGAGAAGAGTCCCTACATGAGGATTACAAGCACACATATGCACATAAAGTAGCCTCAAGAAGTATGGTCAAAACCCAAGCACACAGATTCACACTATCAAGTTAGCAGAGAACTCTAAGGCAATGAGGAAATCAATCCACTAAAAAAAACAAAGTATTAAAAAGGTTACTATTTTGGCAGAAAAATAGTAAGTGCATTTTGGGAAAATAGTGCCTCTGTTCAAGAATAGTTACTTCTTTCATATTGAAAAGGATAGAGGTTACAACAATACCAAAGATGAATGCATCCATTATTTATCAAGTCATTATTCAAGTTCAACGAATGTAGAAATCATAGTTAAATAACTGATAAATGGTGTTTCCAAGATCAGCAAATCGGTCAATAAGGATGTGGAGAATGAATAAAAGGCAAATCAGTATGAGTAGTCTAAACTCAAAAGGCTATCATAAATATTGATAGCTTATCAATATCAGGATGTCAAAAGGGTAGTAATGATAGAGGAAAAAAGGTTTCAAGACAGATGAATGAAGATGATGAATAGTCATAGTAATATCACAATGTCAAGGAGGATCAAGATCATAAGCACTTATAGACAAATGCCATTGTCATGGAAAAAATGTACAAGTGTCAGAGAGATAATTGTCATTAAAGAAATATTTGAATCTCAAATTCAAAGCATTTGACTAGCACAAGTTTGAGTTCAAAGTTAAAAAAATGAGACAAGAGGGCAGCTAGAAGCAAACCCCTTGGTTTGAGGAGGACTTGTAGGCCTGATTTGAAGTGTAATACTTGCCAAAATACCCTAGAAAAATAAACCAAAATATACTAACAAAAAGAGATTTTTTTTTTCTTCTTTTAAGATAACCATTACAAATAAGCTATTATTATTATTTATTAATGCAACATTACTACCATTATTCATCAATGCATCATTAACTATATACATGAATACATAAATCAACAAGAACATAACCATAGAATCATATTACGCAAGCAAGTTAACTATTTAATCATTAACATAACTCTATATAAAATCATACAATTCAAATCCATTCCCTAGGGTATCTCAACGTCACTACTTGACAAAATCTTAACACATCACATATTCATCGTAGAGCGTCATATTTTATTATCCATCTATTCATTCACTTTTCATACAACTATGATAAATCCTTAACACATATGCATAACTTAGTCACATAACATACTCTTTAGATTCTTTTAGAAACTACCAAATCAAATACACCTAATATCCATTCTTTCATTCATCATAAAAGCATCGAAGATTGCATAGCCATTCTTTAAATAAGATTTATAATAGAAACCACTTTTCTTCCAACTTAATTTACATAAGATTATACATACAAATCCATCTTACAATTTCAATACAATACAAATGCATAAATACTAACTCTACCTTTTCCACATAGAACTCATAATCTAACATTACATATTGAATACCCAATACATCAATGAATGTACAATGAGAACTCCTCCTAAACTACTACATCATATTCCCTTTTCAATTACATCAACAAATACATGAAAATACATAACATAGGGGCACATAATCTCTTCTACAAATAAAAATCATCATGATACAATGTTTTATATTCCAAGTACATAGAAATCAGCTCCAAATAATATCCACATAATGAAGAATCCAAGAATCCAATCCATGCACACTAGCATCCAAGAAGAAGAATATCCCAATGGAAGAAGGCATCAAACCACCTGACCATGTGGAACCAAATAGGAACCACCCCCCATGCTAGGAGATGAAATAAGATTCCAACCCACACTAAAGACCTAAGATGACACCTAACAACCATAGGATACAACATGGAATCACAAGACTCCAACATAAGAATACAACAACCAAATCATATCACATGGCTAAATCAAAGCAACCAAACTTCCAGAGGCATAATCAACAAATCAAGGCATATGGACAATGGACACATGTAGGGAAAGAGTTTCATCACATGCTATCCTCACAAAATAAGGGGCCAAGCCTCACCTTGATAGACATGTGGAGCTATCTCAACCTTGGATCTATTCAAGGGAGATTGGTTTACCGCTCCAACAGTCTTCCCAAGCTCATCTCGAGCGTGCATGCTTTTAGGGCTATGAGGTGGGGCCATAATATCAATTATTATCTTGTTTAGTGAATTCCTAGATACCCAAACCCACTAATCAATTATTAAGATTATCACTTGTAATTACAATAAAACTCTCCATGTGGTTCCAACAAGTCTAGACCCCCTCCTAGAGGCCTAATGCTCAAGACCCTAGTCCACACATGCAAGAGACCACTCTCCCAACCATGGATCATAACCATATGGTAAAACACAATAACAACATGAATATCAACATGGAAAGCATCCAAAATTCATTACAAAACTGATACAACTGAATCACAAAGATAGCCATCAACATACAAGCAAGAGCCACTTAACAAGGATCAAGCCATAACATCATAATGCCAAAATGCAACAATAAAGAGATCCTCAAGAATTCCAAATACACATAAATAGGGGAAATACATGAATCCAATAACATATAATGATCCTCCACAGTGAGGCACAACATAACCTCTCGCTGGAGCTACAATTAACCATCCTCAACATCAAGGAATCACTCAATTTGCTGGAGCAACATATCAAAACCTCAATGAACAAGCACATAACCACTCTCCAGAGCCTAAATAGATTCACACACATCACAAATGAATGTCACAGTACCCCAAAACCATCAAACATAACAAAACAAGCCTCTAGAATGAAGACCAAGCAGAGAAATCAAGCGAGGGACTGAAAAACCAACCCAGAAATCTGATGACACTACTTTGGTGCTATTGTAGCCTAGAGTAGCACTATTGTTCTCTATTTTAGTTCTCTTGTAACAGGGGACCAAATCACAAAAAATGAGATCCAAAAATACTCAAATTTGCCCAAATTATGGCATGGGCATTACAATGGCATAAATATGACCCAGAAGTCACTAAAAGCAATAATAAACCAAAACAAATCCTTGTTAAGGATAACAATATAATGCATCCAATAATTCCAACATATACCGACAATAAATTGCACATAAAAGATTACAGACATAGCCACTATAATGCCCCACCAGGAAACCCCAAAGGGATTACACAAAAACACAAGAATGGAGTGCAAATATTTAATTTTTTTTAAGTTAAAACAAGATCAAAGATATAATGAGATAACATTAATTTTAGATTACACAACGGAAGACTTAAATAAAACCTAAAGATTTTCCCAACATGATTACTTGATTCAACACTGAACTCAACTCATGCTAATTAATCCAATTAAGTTGATTAACTTAATAACATGATAATACTTTAAACAAGGGTAAAATTCATTCGGTAAGTTCAAATTATAGATAACATGCTAAGTTCATCCATTAAAAATTAACCATACATTATGTCCAATCTTACATTTAAAACATATGTCATGCATCTAATTTCCTTACATACTTTAATTGCATTATAAACTAATAAATACTTTCCATGATACCAACCTACACGTTTCATGATCCAAATTACTGCATTTAATAAGATAACTACATACATGTATAAAGATTATCATCATCTAAAATCACATTATACATTTTAACCATAATGCCATCCATACATACTAAATAAAAAGGAAACAGATGAACACAAACACCACATAACACCAAATTGATATCGGAGTTCACCCCTAGCGGGCTACATCTCTGGGTTTGATCAACTGCAAGACCCCTCTGATAAATAATAGGGTGAAGAATACATAAGGTTCACATCATTTACATCCTGCCATCAAGGTGTACATAAACCAATAATACATACGACCACATCGGTCCAATAGATGCATGAATGATCACAGAAAAGGAAAAGGATCCATCTAAACATGATAAGAAGCAGTCTCAAAAGAACAACTGGAGCACCCGCGAAACTAAGTCCTCACAACCCATCATAAGCAACCCATGGTCTAGCATGAATATCAGGTTCTCACAAGTGCATAAACAACCAGATATGACTCCACAACAATGCTCCTAGCAAATACTACACAAACTGCACACTAGCAAACATAAGGGACAAGTGTCACCACATAACTTGGTATGGTTACCCTAGTAGACCTCCTGGTGCAGGGCACCTAGCGCTCCAAGAATGAAATATTTGATTTCTTTTAAGTTTGTGTGTTAATTTGTGATGTAATAATGGACCAACCATTGAGGACTCAGTAGAGCCATGGTTGAGTTGTCCAAATTTTGGTTTGAGTGAATTGTGCTCAGGATGTTGTTAGCCTGAGAAGTGAGATGCTTAGGTAGTTCACAGGAAAAATACTCCAGATGAATGTACTCATGTATTGGGAGTGAATTAAATTGTGTTTAGGTCTTCTAGGGTGTTTGATGACCTTTAAGAACCTTAGAATGCATTAGAATGCAAAATTGCATACTGGAGCAAAAGTTGTCAAAAGTTGTTGAGCAACATTTTGCAATTTTTTGCAAAAGTTGCATTTTTGGTTATAGGTGTTAGGAATTTGGTTGAACCGACTGAAACAAGTGGATATAAGAAAAAATATCACTTCATTTTACAGGTTGGAGGATTGGAAATGCAAGAGCAAGTTTTTGGTTTGTGAAGCAACCTTGTTTCCAATGGTTTTTGACAGTTTTGTCTTGTTTTTTCCTTGCTTGTACGGTCCAGTACAAACTAGATGGTGTAAACTCATTTCCATATTTGTAATTTCATTGAATTCTCTTTCATTAAGGTTTATTTCTAGGTTTGATTGTTCCAAGTTGTAAAAATATCTTTCATTCTTTGCAACTAGGAGCAAAACCCTTGCAAGTAGGGTTTAAGAGCAAGAAATGGCTCTAACCTAGGTATTCTTTGTGGCATCTATTGAAATAACTAATAATTATAGGTTAGGTTTTGTACATATCTTAGTAATAGGGTGTGTGATGGTGTAGGTCTAGGAGGAGGAGAAACAATAAAGCCCTAGGCTCACCACTGGGAGCAGGGGAGTTAGGATAGCAAGAAAAGTGTGATTTGTGAGCACATGAAGATTGATGCAGGTCCAAGTGGCATATGAATGGAAAGCCCTCTAAGTCCCCTTGAATTTTTCCAAGGTAATTGGAGTAGGAGATTTAATTGGTGAAGAGTTCTATTCCCATCTTGCCAATTCACTGGCTAGGCCTAAAACCCTTCAAATTAGTGCAGCTTTGGAAACCCCACTTCTACAGATAACCCAGATGCACTTTTCCAATATTGTTTGTAACTTCCAAAAGGGTACTCAAATCCATGATTTATTTCTAGGCTTGTTTAAGATTTTTGAAAATTAAACCCCTAAAACCACCTAGGGAGGGCTAATGTAATTAGGCCTAATTAAGAAGACACAGAGATGGATTTGGTGAGTCTTAAACCTCAAAACACATTGAAGATACCTTGTTGATGCATTGGGAAACCATAGGAAGAGACAGTGTGTTAAGATCCTTGCAGGAGTGATTGGAGCCCAGGAGAGGAGTGTGCGAGTAACTGAGGTGGCAACCTCAAGTGGAAAAGTTGATTGTCCAAAAACCATTGGCTATATCTAGGAGGCAAGTCAAGAAGGTTCAGACCTTGGAGGTCTCATTATCATAACTTCTGCCAAGTGCCATAGGAAGGACTTGAGTATTTGTAGGGTTGAGTAGGACAAGTCACTCAAGAAGGTGTATCAAACAAGGCTTCAAGACTCTCTGCATCAGAGTGGTATCAGAGTCATTCTTTGAAAGATTTGGTGTATTTTAGATTGGGAAGAATCAAAAGCAATTTCAATGCCTCCAAAGGAAATGACTTTAGAAGCCATCCGACAGATGGTGGCAGAGATGATAGAAGGATTGAAGGATGCAGAAGGAAGTAGAGGAACCAGAGAGGTAAAGAAGGAGAAGGGGAAAGTTAAAATAGAATGGGGTGATGAGATTGATGGAGAGGAACCAGCAGCAGTAGCTATGCCCCAAGACCAAAATTTATTCTTAGATGCAGTCAAATCCATATCTAAAGACAACTTGGATGGATTACCCACATATGGAGGAAACCTCAATGGAGAAGAGTTGCTAGATTGGATAGAAGCTCTCAATAATCACTTTGATTACAAAGAGGTAGCAGAAGAGAAAGGAGTCAATGTGGCCAAATCAAGAATGAGAGGATCAACATTGGTTTGGTGGAATATGATGTAAGAAGAAAGGATACAAGAAGGCAAAACTAAGATAACTTCATGGGAGCGTATGAAGATCAAACTTAAGGCACAATTCCTTCCAGGAGATTATGAAGTTCAAATCCATAAGAGACTGCAAAATTTGAAACAAAGGGAGTTAGATGTCAATGCCTACACTAAAGAGTTCTATAAGCTCAGTTTGAGGGCTAGGAAGCATGAAAATGAGGTGGAGAATTTGGCTAGGTACATGAATGGCCTTAGACAAAATATACAAGATGAGATAAGTATCCTCACACCAGACACTATCCATAAGTGTTTTCAGTTGGCCCTAAGGGCAGAAGAGAAGATCAAAAGGAGAAGTGAACAAAATTAGAAACATAGGGGAGGTAAGAATTTTAGACGTAGAGGAAACTTTGGTAGAGGGCAGCAATCACCAAGAAGTGAAGAGCAACGAGGCCAAGAAGGCAGTGGAGACTCTCAAAGAGCAGCATTTAGAGGATCCTATAGAGGAAGGAGCAATTTTAGGGGCAGGTTTGGAAACTCAGGAAGAGGAAATATCATTTTCACCGGTATGTGTTATCATTGCAATTAAGTTGGGCATACCATGAGTGAGGGCCCAAGGAAAGCCTCAAGCTCCACAAGCTCATACATGGGGGAAAGAAGAACTCAATTGTTGCAAGAGGAGGACACTCAGAGTGTAACTTCTTCAATCAGAAAGGTAGGGCCAGTGACAGATGGAGAAAACTTGATGATGAGGAGAACAATGCTCAAGATACCCCAAGCTCAAGAGCCACCACAAAGGAAAAGCTTATTTAGAACCACTTGTAGGTCACATGGGAAGATTTGTAAAGTGATTGTAGATTCTGGTTCCACTGAGAATATTGTCTCAGTTGAAATGGTGGACAAACTCAAACTAAAAAGATTGCCTCACCTCACTCCCTATAAGGTATCATAGCTCAACCGGGGTCAACATGTATTGGTTGATGAACAAGTATGGGTGGATTTTTAAACTGGTGAGTACAAGGATAGATTATTATGTGACATATTGCCTATGGATTCTTGTCATTTGTTGTTGGGCCATCCATGGCAATATGATGTGAAAGATACTCATGATGGGGAGAAGAACAACTATCTTATCACCAAGAATGGGAAGAAGTATCAAATGGATCCACTACCTGAACCAAAGGAAGAAAAATAAATAGGCTCAAGTGTGATGTTGATGAATGGAAAAGAGTTTCTCAAACTATTGAAATAAGAAGGATATCAAGGCCATGCTATAGTGTTGAAACTTAGAGAAGAAGCTAAGGCAGATCCAATGAGTGAAGTGCCTCAAGAGGTGTAAGGTCTACTCAAACAATATGCGGAAGTGATAGGGGATGACTTACCTGATTCTTTTCCTCCAAAGAGAGATGTAAATAATCAAATAGACTTAATACCAGGGGCCAATCTACCAAACAAAGCTGCCTACAAAATGACACCTAGTCAAAATTAAGAGATCGCTAAACAAGTGCAAGAACTCTTAGACAAAGGGTTTATCAAGAAGAGTTTGATTTCATGTTTTGTTCCTACTATGTTAGTGCCTAAGAAGGGAGGCAAATGGAGAATGTGCATGGACTCCCAAGCAATCAAGATTACTATAAGGTACCGGTTTCCCATGCCAAGGATTGAAGACCTATTAAACAATCTAGGAGGTGCAAGCTACTTCACAAAGGTGGACTTAAAGTCTGGTTATCATCATATCAGAATCAGACCTGGAGATGAATGGAAGACAATCTCTAGAACCAATGTAGGCCTATATGAGTGGTTGGTGATGCCATTTGGCCTCACCAATGCACCTAGTACCTTCCAAAGGCTCATGAATGAAGTCTTAGTTGAGTTTATTGGTATATTTGTAATTGTATATCTTGATGACATTTTGATCTACAGCAGGTTCAAGGAGGAACACCTCAAGCATTTGGAGATGGTTTTGAAGAATTTGAAGGATGCTCAACTCAATATTAACCTTGAAAAATGTGAGTTTTTTAAAACAGGGCTTGTCTACCTTGGTTTTGTTATTTCTCATGGATGTTTAAAAATGGATCCAGGCAAGGTAGAAGCAATACTTAATTGGCTTATCCCTAGGGGCATAAGTGACGTTAGAAGCTTTCATGGAATGACATCTTTTAATAGGAAATTTTTGAGAAACTTTAGCCATGTTTGTGCTCCTATTATCAATACCATTAAAGGAGGGATTAAATGTCACTTTAAGTGGATAGAGGAAGCCAATAAGGGGTTTGAAAGGTTGAAAACCAAGATAGCAGAGCTGCCAACTCTTAGATTTTCTGATTTCAATCAGTTGTTTACAGTAGAATGTGATGCAAGCCAAAGGGCAATAGGGGTAGTTTTAAGCCAAGAGGGACATCCTATAGCTTTCTTCTCAGAAAATTTAAATGAAGATAAGAAAAGGTACTCCACATATGACTTGGAGTTGTATGCAATGGTTCAAGCATTGAAAAAATGGCGTCACTACCGGCTGCCCAAAGAATTTGTAGTCTTCACTGACAACCATGCCCTTAGTTTTCTCAATGGGCAAGAGAAGTTGAACCAAAGACACCTAAAGTGGGTTGAGTACCTACAATCTTATACATTCATGATTAAACACAAGAAAGGGATAGCCAACAAAGTTGCTGATGCACTAAGTAGGAGAATCATGACCATGCAAGAGATTCAATTGCAAAGTGTGGGTTTGAGTGAGTTGAAAGACCTCTACAAGGATGATAAGGATTTTGCAGAGATATATAATGTTTGTTCTGATATTTCTAATACCTCACGTCTCTTATTTAGAATACATGATACAAGAGGGTTTGATGTTCAAATTTTAGCTTCTTTGCATACCTCAATGTTCTATGAGGCAAAATATTATTCAAGAAAAGTATCAAGGAGGTCTAGGAGGTCATTTTGGCATTGATAAGACTTTGGAGTAGGTTGGTAGATTTTATTATTGGCCCAAGTTGCAATCAGAAGTGAGAAGATTTGTAGAGAAATTCACCATCTGCCAAAGAGTAAAAGGAACCTCAAGTAATGTAGGTTTATATCAACCCTTGGTCATACCTCAAAGGCCTTGGGAATGTTTGAGCATGGATTTTATGTTAGTCTTTCTTGGGACACCAAGAGGATTTGATAGTGTGTATGTGGTAGTAGATAGGTTCATAAAAATGGCACATTTCATACCTTGCAAGAGTACCAATGATGCCACCTATATTGAAGGCCTCTTCTTCAAGGAGATAGTCAAAATTCATGGTCTTCCAATCAGCATTGTTAGTGATAGAGATGTGAAGTTTTTGAGTCACTTTTGGAGGACACTTTGGAGGAATTTGGGCACAAATTTATCTTTCTCATCTATCTATAATCCTCAATCAGATGGTCAGATAGAGGTAGTCAACTGGTCATTAGGTAACTTGCTAAGATGTCTTACCAAACAACATGGGTAGACTTGGGATCTAGTACTTGGATAGGCAGAATATGCATATAATGACTCAATGAACCGTAGCATAGGTAAAAGTCCTTTTGAGATAGTGTATGGATTCCATCCTAGGGGCATATTAGAGCTCAGAGATCTCAGTTCAATGGCACCCAAGAGTGCACAAGGGGATAACTTTGCAGAAGGCATTAAAGAGGTGCATGATAAGGTAAGGCATTTCTTACAACAAAAATCCGAGCAGTATAAGGTTTAAGCTGATAAAACAAGGAGGAACCTACAATTTCAAGTAGGAGCCTTAGTGCCGGCATACCTTAGGAAGGAGAGACTTCAAAAAGGGCATCCTATCAAGCTCATGATGAAGAAAATTGGACCTCTCAAGGTGGTGCACAAGTATGGGCAGAATGCCTATGAGGTTTAACTTCCACCTACCTTGGGGATATCTCCTATTTTTAATGTATGTGATCTCTATCCATACAAGAGGGAGACACCAACAAATCAAATAGACATGCCATCACTGGTTCATAAAGATTGGGTAAAGGATTTGCAACCTAATCAACAAGTTGAGTTAGAGAGTGTCTTGGATACCAAGATAGTAAAGAAGACAAGGAAATGAGTCTACAAGCACTATCTTGTTAAGTGGAAAGGGTTAACTGATTTATATTACATGTGGATGTCAGAGGTAGATATACTCCAGCATGGAGTGGATATTTTAGATCTTATAACTCAAGGGACTTGAGTTCTTTGACCCAGGGGAGTATGGTGTAGGGCACCTAGCACTCCAAGAATGAAAGATTTTATTTCTTTTAAGTTTGTGTGTTAATATGTGATGTAATAATGGGCCAACCATTGAGGACTCAGTAGAGCCATGGTTGAGTTGTCCAAATTTTGGTTTGAGTCAATTATGCTCAGGATGTTGTTAGCCTGAGAAGTGAGATGCTTAGGTAGTTCATAGGCAAAATACTCCAGATGAATGTATTCATGTATTGGGAGTGAATTGAGTTGTGTTTAGGTCTTCTAGGTTGTTTAAGGACCTTTAAGAACCTTAGAATGCAAAATTGCATCCTGTAGCAAAAGTTGTCAAAAGTTGTTGAGCAATATTTTGCAATTTTTTGCAGAAGTTGCATTTTTGGTTATAGGAATTAGGAAGTTGGTTGAACCAACTGAAACAAGTGGATATAAGAAAAAATTTCACTTCAATGTATGGGTTGGAGGATTGGAAATGCAAGAGCAATTTTTTGGTTTGTGAAGCAACCTTGTTTCCACCGGTTTTTGACAATTTTGTCTTGTTTTTTCCTTGCTTGTATGGTCCAGTACGGACTAGATGGTGTAAAATAATTTCCATCTTTGTATGTTCATTTAATTTGCTTTCATTAAGGTTGATTTTTAGGTTTGATTGTTCCAAGTTGTAGAGATTTCTTTCATTCTTTGCAACTAAGAGTAAAACCCTTGCAAGTAGGGTTTAAGAGCAAGAAATGGCTCTAACCTAGGCATTCTTTGATGGCACCTATTGAAATAACTAATAATTATAGGTTAGGCTATTTACATAGCTTAGGAATAGGGTGTTTGATGTTGCAAGTCCGGGAGGAGGAGAAACAATGAAGCCCTAGGCTCACCACTGGGAGTAGGTGAGTTAGGATAGCAAGAAAAGTGTGATTTGTGAGCACATGAAGATTGGTGCAGGTCCAAGTGGCATATGAATGGAAATCCATCTAAGTCCCCTTGAAGGTTCCCAAGTTTTTTGGAGTAGGAGATTTGACTAGTGAAGAGTTCTAGTCCCATCTTGCCAATTCACCGGCTAGGCCTAAAACCCTTCAAATTAGTGCAGCTTTGGAAACCCCACTTGTATGGATAACCCAGATGCCCTTTTCCAGTATTGTCTGTAACTACTAAAAGGGTAGTCAAATCCATGATTTATTTCAAGGCTTGTTTGTTATTTTTTCAAATTAAACCCCTAAAACTGCCTAGGGATGGCTAATGCAATTAGGCCTAATTAGGTGTCGGTAGAGACCTAGAAGGGTTAAGAAGATAAGGCGGTGGATTTGGTGAGTCTTAAACCTCAAAAAACATTGAATATACCTTTTTGATGCATTGGGAAACCATAGGAAGAGGCTTTGTGTTAAGATCCTTGCAGGAGTGATTGGAGCCCAGGAGAGGAGTGTGTGAGTAACTAAGGTGGCAACCTCAAGTGAAGAGGTTGATTGTCCAGAAACCATTAGCTATACCTAGGAGGAAATTCAAGAAGGTTCAGACCTTGGAGGTCTCATTATCATAACTCCTGCCAAGTGCCATAGGAAGGACTTGAGTAGTTGTAGGGTTGAGTAGGACAAGTCACTCAAGAAGGTGTATCAAACAAGGCTTCAAGACTCTCTGCATCACCTCCATAGGTTCTGGCCCCATCTACTAGGTTACCCTGGCAACCTTTCCCAAACCTCTGGTCCATCCAAGTCTCATGTGGAACCAACACATCCTTTCTTGAAGACAAGGTTATTGGTTTGTCATTTCAGGCCTTCTCACTGCATGTCAAGTCTGTACTAGCCTTCATCCCATGTGTGAAGCACAATTATCTTACTTAGTGTTTTCATTAACTAAACTCTCTAATATGCTATTAGGTTATCACTTATTTAGACACACTTTTGATGGGTTACCCTGCAACCACTTTGGGCGCGGCCCCCACTCGAAAGCCAATTTCCCATATGACACTAGACCATAATCCTATGAAACTCCTAAACCAAGGAATACACTAGGACACGCATACAGAGTTCAATACGATAGGGATACCCACTTGGCCAAACAAGTCTTTGAATATGAGATGCACTGACTGACAGTTCTCTGACTAGAGACATGACTAGCTACAGTCAAACACATAACGACACCCAACACTCACATGGATGGACATGACCAGATACAAACAATCACATGAAAACAATCAATACTCGAGATCAAGGATATAAGTAGATTCCAAACTAAACATACAACAATATCCAACAATCACAATCTAGGACTTGTCATTTCTTAATCAAATGCAAATACAGAAAATTAAACCTGCATAGACATAAATCAGAAAAGACAATCTTCTTCCATATCGTTTAAACATTACAATCGATCCAATTTTTTAAAAGATCTAATTAGATTGCAATTTGTCTACCTTGTCTAGGTACATGTCGCTTATGGTTTACTAACTCACTAAAATTCATTTTGAATCATAAAAATAATATAATCACTTCGTCATGAGTTTTCAAACCAAAATCACATTAGTATAGCTATAATTATATGCAGAACATACAAAGATAAAACAAATATTCATTAATCAACTAAAATATGATATTTATTTTTCAAAATAACATATCATTCCCATTCCTTTTTTGAAATAACTGAACTATTCTCATCTTCCCAAAGCAAATATATATACTTTCCAAAAATGGAAATATACATTTTAAAAGGAAACTAAAAAGATATTCATTTTTCCAATGAAATAAAATTTCCTTCCATGTCAATAAAACAAACTTAAATATTAATTAACATATATTTATCTATATACATTAATTAATAATTAACTAATAACCAAATATTATTTAATAAATTTTGAATTAAATAATATTTAAAAACTTTAAATTAATTAAAAACTTGAATTAAATAATATTTAAAACTTTGAATTTAAATAATTTTTAAAAAATTTATTTTAAAATATATATTATTATATTTTTTTGGTTTAAAAACCAAATAGCAAAAATCATGGGATAGACCCACGTGCCCCCCCACCCTCCCTTTCCCCAAGGGATACGCTACCATTGGTAGCGCTGCTACCAATTGGTAGCAAATCACTACCTTGGGTAGCGCTACTGCCAAATGGTAGTAGCCGCTACCTTTGGTAGCCCTGCTGCCATCCCACGTGGTGGGGTTTTCTTGCCACGTGGGGGGGTTAGTTTAATATTTATTTTATATAAATTATTTTCTTTAAGACAACAAAACCTCCAATTTGCAGAGTCTCAGACAGAGACCAAAAACAAAACAAAAAATATTTCCAAAATTCATGGTTTTCACATATATTAAAATTTAAAATAACCAAAACTAGAATAGCTAAAATTGGGCAAATCTCTCCATCCAAATACCATATTTGGGCAAATAGAATTAATTCTCACACATTTACTCAACTAATCCAACCAATCTTGCCCCAAAACAAACTAATTTCCCAAATTAAAACTTAAATCTGAAAACATTCATTGGAGTTTTAACAAAAATTGATTATGAACAGCCAACCCCAATCTTTAGTTTTTAAAAATCAATCTGAGCAACCAAAATTGAATCTGGAGGTTTGGAAAGAAAGCAAGGAGGGTTTGAATTGGAG
Organism: Cryptomeria japonica; assembly: GCF_030272615.1. Taxonomy (NCBI): domain Eukaryota; kingdom Viridiplantae; phylum Streptophyta; class Pinopsida; order Cupressales; family Cupressaceae; genus Cryptomeria; species Cryptomeria japonica. Next base: position 42,613 of record NW_026728908.1, read on the forward strand.
ATTTAACTACAACTCTTCCATTTTCCCCAAAAATATATGAGATTTTCAACAAGCACAACTAGATTTTTTCAAAATCCAATACAATCTCTATTTAAACAAAGAAACCAAGGAGACAAACAAGAATCCTACCTTATTCAGCATTCTTGGAAAATGATTTGATGAAGAGCCCAACCTACAAGCTCAAGAAAATCCTCCTTCCTCCAAATGCCCAAAAATTTCCATTCCAAAAATAACTCTCCAAAAATATTTTCAAAACCTAGGTTAAAAGGGAAAAGTTTAACCAAAATTCATTTTTTGGATTTAAAATACTTTCTTCCAAAATAAAAATCATTTTTCAAACAATTAAAGATGCAAAACTTATTTTTTTTCTTCTAAAATTGATTTTTTCAATTAATTAAAACTAACATTTCTATTTCAAAATGCCAAAGAGGGTAAATATTAATTTTCCAATACTATTTAACCTTTCCTTTCAAAAAGCATATACTTAATTAATTCATCATTTAAAAATAACCATTTAATCGAACTTGCTACAAACATGAATTGAGCAATTCTAATTAATGATTAATCACACAAAAAGGGTCTTGTTTAAATTTAGTCCCTTAATTTACTAATGCGTAAAAGAACACATTTAATCAAATTAAATACTTAGGATTAAATACTTAATTTTACCACAAAAGAAAACCCTTCAAAATGGGAAGAATTCATACCCATATCCTTATGCAACATGACATATAAATTATTAACTAAAGTCGTGGCTAATAGATTAAAAAAGCTCCTACCAGTTATCATTTTTGAAGAACAGACATGATTTCTTCCTAATAGATCAATCTTGGATGGGATAATTATTGTCCAAGAGGCTATTCATTCCATACAAAATCAAAGACAACCAAATATGCTAATAAAACTTGATATCAAGAAAGCATATGATAAAGTAGATTGGTATTTCCTATGTAGCTGTATGAAAGCCTTCGGCTTTAATAGACAATGGATTAATTGGGTATATAGATGTATTGCAAGTCCCAGTTACTCGGTCTTGATAAACGGAAAACTGGAAGGATATTTCGAAGCAACAAGGGGTTTGAGACAGGGGGATCCGCTCTCCCCCTTCTTATTTATTATAATGTCTGAAGCCTTAGGAAGAGCCTTTAATGCCTCAAGATTAGGAGGTAGGCTGCAAGGTATTTAGATAACAACAGGGGTAGAACCCTGTACACATCAACAATTTGTAGATGATACAATGATATTGGGAAAGGGCAAACTCAAAGAGGCTAAGGAAATCAAAAGAATCCCACTCGCATATGGGAAAGCGTTGGGAGAACTTGTAAATAACCAAAAATCAGAAATTTTTTGCTTCAATATGTCTATACAAGAGGAAAATAAAATAGCTATCTAGCTTGGGTATAGAATTGGACAATTGCCATGCACATATTTAGGAATACCAATAGATAAAGGAACAAGATCCAGCAAGCTTTGGGACCACCTCATTGAACGCATCAAGAAAAGACTCTCGTATTGGAAAGGCCTTTGGTTGATAGGGGCAGGCAGAATAACATTGATTAAATCAGTCTTATCGGCAATACCCATTTACCTTCTATCTTGCATTCCTATATCATTAGGTGTACATAAGAACATATCCCAAATTATCAGAAATTTTTATTGGCAGGGCACAGAAGACAAAAACAAAATAAAATTGATATCCTGGGATAAAATTTGTAGACAAATGTGATGGGGGCATGGGTATAAGGAACCTAATATGGCAGAACAAGGCCTTAGGGGCAAAATTAATCTGGAGGACATATGTCTCATCCGATGCCAAATGGGCTAGAATCCTAAGAAATAAGTATCTGGCAAACAGCCATAAGGAGGCAATATTCAGGGAAAAATACTTGCAGAAGGGTTCAAGAATCTGGAATTTTATAAAAGATTGTCGCCCCATCATAACAAATCATCTGGCTTGGGACATCCACAATGGCAAATCGGCATTGTTTTGGGAAGATTCCTGGGGGGACCAACCTCCAATAGATGTATTGATCGGTACATCCAACATCAAGCATCAAATAAAGAACCTTTGGGGGAATTATGTAAAGGATTACATAATTCCTGAACCAAAATCGGTATTCAGATGGAAATGGAAAAACATGCGTCCATTTATGCCTGAAATCAAATTCCAAGAAATGCAAAAGATACTTAATCACCGACTAATTTCATTTAGAGAAGGGGATGATAATTTAGTATGGTCAAAATCCAAGGATGGGCAATATAACTGCAGAGATGGCTTTAGGAGCATATACAATAAGGCAAAAGTCAGCAAAGATCACATTCCAGTCGAACTCTGCTGGAATAAAATGTGTCTTCCAAAGGCAGGCTTCTTTTCTTGGGCGGCAATTCAAAGGAAAGTACTTACTGTCGATCAATTCAGACGTAGGGGATATGAAGGACCATCAATCTGTCTATTATGTAAGGAAGATGAGGAAACAAGTGACCATATTTTCATGACATGCAAATATACCCAGAAATGCTGGTACTGGTTAATGGCACAGCTACTAGCCAATTATCAAGAAAAAAAGTCTATTTCATAATTTATGGATGTGCAGCCCATCCATAGTAATATGGGAGATCTGGAAAGAAAGAAATAGAAGAATATTTCAAGAAAAGGAAATGCAAGTAGAAAAGCTCATAATTAAAATAGAAGCGGATATAACCGAAACCTCCAATAATAGGAATATGAACACTCCATTATATGGAAAGTCATTCACAGAATGGGACAACTTTATTAGAAAACAATGGAGTGGAATAAAAATCCCTCCTTTTACTGGGCAAACAGGAATAGACAAAGAAGAGATAAGGAGAACATGCAAATGGCAACCTCCAAAGTACGGATGGTTCAAATTAAATTTTGATGGAGCATCCAGAGGAAACCCTGGTATTGCAGGGGTAGGATGTATAATACATTCAAATAAAGGGAAGAGTATTGGATCTAAATCCATTCATTTAGGATAGACCACCAACAATACTGCTGAATTCCTAAGCCTCATAGAAGGATTAAAGATGTGCAGAGAACTAAGGATACATAAATTAGAAATTGAAGGTGACTCAGCATTAATAATCAATGCAATTAGGACTAAAGGAATGTCTAATTGGAAACTTAAAGGTCTTCTTGATAAAGCATTGGAATTACTCAATTATTTCACAGATTTCACTATCAACCACATATACAGAGAGGCAAACTTGGCAGCTGATGCTCTAGCCAATTTAGGGGCAGATGGGATAACTAAGACAACGATTAATATTTCAGACTTTACCGATAAGGAACAAGTTGGATAAACAAATTTTTATATATCTATACACATATAGATAAGGCATAGACATATATGTATATAGATATGTTTCCATATTTGCTCAGACTCAGTGAATCTATGCATATACAGAGATACCCATGGATATATATATAAATGCATATATATTTGAATATATTTTTTTATATAGATTGGATAGGTATTGATATATATTTACATATGCACATATATATATACAAATGTATAAATATATTTACATATACTTATATATTTATATATAGATATATATTTATATGTACTTATATATTCCAAATATATATATATATATATATTCATATGTACTTATATATTCCAAATATATATATATGGCAGATTTCTGATATATATGTATAGATACATATTTATATATATACATATACATATGTATATCCTGTCTATATATATATATATATATATATATATCTTTGTTTACCTATATATCTTGATATATATATAATCATATATATCTAGATATATATATTTGTATATACCTATATACATACAAATATATATACATATAGATATATATTTTCATAAACATATGGGTATACATATATTGTTATATACTTGTATATTCATATAAATGCATTTATATATATACAATCTTATACCCTTATAACCTAGCTCACTCTCTAGTAGATTTTATTATTGCTGAGTAATATAAAAGCATTGATCCAAACTGGCCGAATTTATGGAGATCACCACGGATGCTCTCCAAGAGGCTCGATCCTGTATACAGACTTAATAGCATAATTAGGAATGAAGATTATGCATTAGTTTCGAGGATATTGATATCCAAAATTTATTTTTGAAACATATGAAGGATAGGGCAGATATGACCTTCGAAGCATGTCGTCTCAAATGAATCAATTAATGATAAATTAAACATGATCTCAATTTATGGAACATCTGCTAGTCATTAAAGGAGAATACGACATCAAGAGATTTTTAGATACGATTTAGATCTTCATAATTAACAAAAAGTTAACTTGGATTATCAATAATTAAAATGGCACAAAAACACATGTTGCCATTTCGAATAATGATTATAACCTGATATTTAGCTTGGCTCATGTTTATATTAAAACATAGATCCCATATCTCTCAAACTTAAATTGGAAATAATGGATACAATTATCAGACTCAGGAGTGACAAGAGACAAATGGCCTTTTGTGGGGAAATTTCCAAAAAATGCCTAAATGAGATTATCTTATTCCCACATGAAGTTGTCATTTATGCAGTAAAGAAGGTGCTAGGAAAGGATTTCCTTCAGAATGATGACAAAACCAGGGCAAACAGTGACATTGTTGCAATGTTCCTCGCAATAGCCATGCATTTCGATAGCAACAGAGATAATATAAGGAATTTATGCAGAAATATCTTTATTCCATCCATACTGGGAGAACTAGACAGGGTTCTTTTCAATATAGATGACAATCTCACAATCCCTTGGCCCAGACATTATGACATTCTCATAAGGAATAATAGACCACCACCGAGGTTCCCCATCTTAATGCTAGGGGAGGAAGACAACTTCGGATTTCGACAGGAAGAAATCAGGCGAAGCATGGATTTTCTATGCTGGTTAATGCATGTGAAGCCTCCAACAAAGGAGGATTGGTCTGAGGATTATCTGGCAGCAGAAAATATCACTGTATATGCAGAACCAGTGGTTCCTGTTAATATGGGTTAAGGTTGAATTTAGGCAAACACTGTTTAATATATCTGCAAGACTTCTTAATATGTGAATAGGTATGCAAATATAGTCCTAAGCTAAGACTTAAAATTAGAATAGACTATGCTCTCAATACACTCTTTCGACTCTACTAGATTATGTGGTTGAATTTTTTGATCGAATGCATATCTAAATCTTCATGTATATAGACATATACATATAGTAACATAAGAATGGTATATACATACTACTTATGAGCTATCCTAAATGGCATGGTAAAATGAGCAGGGGTTTACTAATGACATTTTTAATATCTGCTTACTTTCCTTTTTTGATCGGCTAACACTTTTTTTGAGATTTCCACGGCTTTAATGGCCCTTGGAAATAGTAGTTGGAACATAAGGTTCAGGATTGAAGGCTAAGAATTCAGAAGAGGTAAATGCAGCATTGGTAGCATTAAGGCTTCGTCAACCAGGTAAAATGGGACACTGCAAACATGGTAAGATTTTAAGTTGTTTTTCCTCCATCCTTATATTCAAAAAGCCCAATCCGGAAGTGGCCGGCAAGGACTCCGGATTGTGAGGCACGACTTAACTTTCATTTATTGTAGCCTGGGTAGTCTCTTATCTTGGTATAATCAGAATAATGGGATATCAAAATAAGAGATATACAGGGCTACAATAATTGTTTGAAGAATAGATCAATAGTTTTACATTATAAAATTTGGCTTATGATGTTACTAATAAATCTACTAGGCTGGGAGGGTCGATATGATTGAATTTCCTTCACCTACTCTTGTTTTTGTAGCTTGGGTCTTATCCTTTATGAAGGACAAAATCCAGGAGCATAAACAAGAGTTGGTAGCCTAAAGATTATTTGGTTGGTTAGGACACTGGTCAATCTTGTTCCAGCCTAATCGTAATCAGAATCTCAATTCTGTTTCTTTAAATTCTTTATTGTATGATCTGAAAAGATTGGTTTTCACAGGAAATTACATGATGGGCAGAGTCTAACTTTACAGATGAATTTTCATATGACATAAATGTTTGGATAACACTAACAGATCTGCCCAAGTGTTTGAGATATAACAATGCAGGCCAAACAGGTTATCTCGGACAATTAAGGAGAGACTATAAACATCAAAGAACAACCTCTGAGCCAAACCATCAGAAGCTGAGGAAATGATTAATTGATTATGAAAAATAATACTTTTGGGCTTGTAAGGGGAGGGAAAATAAAATACCCCCCACCTGATCACCCTGGCCCAGGGTGATGATGTATTAAATCTAAAACTATTATAAATGATTTGCTGGACTATGGTCCCGGGCAAGGCTGGAGGTTTTCTCACCTCCACTCTTTCCTACCGGCGCTTGCATGAGTGGAGTAGTGTATAATTTTAAAATGATTAATAAAACTCTTGGCCTCGGCCTTTTACCCAAAAAAAAAAAAAAAACTCAATTTTACCACATGCAAAACATGCAACCCAAGAAAGCCAACCAGATACATGACCCGCATACCCAACCAAAAGGGAAACTGACAGACGACTGATGACGCTCACTTGAGAATGACTAGGGTAAAATTAGGGTCTTATGACTGCCTAACCCAATTCCTTAGGACCAATAAGGTACACTCAAACTTGTGAATGCAGGTGTAGATGAATCTTGTACCTATGCAGTATTGTACCTGCAATCTCCTACAACCATAAGCCACACATGCATACATATATATTTAATGAAAGTGTGTAAGGCCTTCCCCAAACCAAGATTTGATTTACTTAGTTGGCCATGTTTGACCCTATTAATAAATGCTATATAATTCAATAGAATGGACTGTGTTAGACAGATAGATTGGTGAGAAAAGTAATTGAACCAAGTTATAGAATTATTTCACCTTGTGGTGTACATTTGAATGTGTTATGAATTTGAAATCCTAAAGATCCACTGATTGGATAATCTTGATCTAACGTATGTCAGCTATATCTAGATTTGGAACTTGTATGATTCTATGATTTGGATAACATTGATGTATGTTGATGCTTCATTTACATGCTTTATGATATAGAACTCTATATGAGTCTAGAATAGGATAAATTGGAGATGATGTATGTCATTATTGGATTTGCAGGACTTTACTATGATGATAGATTTAGGATGTATGTTTTATGTGTGGGTCAAATCATGAGAATTATGATAATTGCTTATGTGGATTCATTTGGAAATGAGATATATTGAATTGTTCAAATGTAAATTGTATGCGAAGTGTTTGATGTGTATTCTAATTCATGTGTTTAATATTATACGAGGTTATTGGAAATTACTAATATGTATTTGAGTGGCATAGGAAAAAGATATCCATGTGACCATGGAAATATTATGGAGAACCAAACCTAGACCTATGTATGTTCGTAAAACCAGGGTTTGTCTATTTGGAGAGACAACACCCTGTTTGTGTCATATTTTATTCATAATAGTAAATGATGCATGTGTGTTAAATGTTATTTAATTGATTTATTTAAATCCAACAAGAGACACGATTTCATGTATAGTTTTGTAAAATTATTGTCTTTGTGTCACTTGACACATGTGTGGATTTATGTTTGAGTTTTTAAATTTGTCTCTTGGAGGGAATTGTTTAACTATAGCTTTTTCAATTAATGTAATGTGATTCCATAAATGCCTTGGGTAAAGAATCTTTGGGATGGTCAACTTAGGTTTGACCCGAAAATAAACTTCAGAGGGGTTTAAAAAGGGTTAAATGGACTCCTAGGGGTAGTTTATTAGGGTTTCCTAAAGTCCATAAGGTATACCTAAGGGTTAGTAGTAATTTTAGGCATGTTTCTACTCCCATGTGACCATTTAGACACCTTAAAAAGTGACTTTTCTAAGTTGTGCGAAAATGGAAATTAGAAGGCTTGAACTAAGTTGTTAACCTTCCTTTTTGAATGAGAGTTCCCCTTTCCTATTTTACCTTACTTTCCTTTTCAGTTTTAGAAACTTGGGAGAACTCACACTAGTGTCTTCTTAAGCAAGAAAGAGAGATTTTGGGGGTAATCACCCACTCTTTATTTTTGGAGACAAAGAATTTTGGAAAGGAAAAAGATAGATTTGGGGATTAAGAATTTGGCTAAGTGTAGAAAGGAAAGTCTGGTGGAATTGGGTTGCTCATCCTCAACAAAACTAGCATACTTTTGGGCAGTTTAAGGTTGGTTCCACCTTTCTTGTAATGTTTTCTTATTGCATGTAGTATTAAAAGAATGGCTTGTGTTAAAGGCTAGTTTTCCTTGCATGTATTCCTTGGAAATTTATTGGTGTTTTGTGCTTATGCGATTTATGTGTTTTGGGAGTAATCAAGACCTCCTACTCTTGGGAGAGAGTATGGTCTTATGGGTGGTAGAAGTGACAGCCCTCGAGTGAGAGGCTCTCATTATGAGAGTGATCAAAAGGGATTTTATGGACCCTTGCTGCATGGCTTGTTTATGCATTGGGGGTCATAAGGAGGGAAATAAGGCATGAATGCCTTGGGGGGCATAAGGAATGTGGGGTTGTTATACTTGATGTATTTGGTTTTCCATGAGGTGGCTATATGTTTTACCATACTTGCAGTCTCCTCAGGGTACTTGGTCCACTACCACCCTTGAAAAGACATCACAAATGTGTGGTGCAGTGTAGCCTGGGTTGGGATTGTGTTTGAGCTTGTGTTTTCCCTTGTCTTTTGTGTTTGCATGTGTGTAATCATGTCTAGGGCTTGGTTCTTCGAGCTCGGGGGTGGCTACTAGTTATCCTAGGCTGGGAGGTGAGCACTCCATGGTCATCTCTTTGTTTTATTTGCAGGTTGTTAGAAGAAAATATCAGGACATGTAGATATGGCTGGAGTTAGTTGTTGTAGAAAAATGTTGTAACTGTAATTAATATTCTTTGAAAGTCCTCATTTATTTGAAATGAGAGACCTATTTGTAAAATGACAATAAAGACTTGGGAATATGTTTTAAAGATATGTGATATTTATTTATGTTATATTGCAGATAAGAAATGATTATTTTTGGTTTTTAGTTCCTAAAGTTTTGAAATAAATATTTGTTGTGTATAGGATGCTTTGAAAAGAAAGAAATGTGTTCATTCCTTTTATGCATTTAAAGCAAAATATTAGAAAAGAAATGGAATTGAATTGCATGCATGTAGTAGGTTGGTAATACAACATCCTAGAACTATTCATGGGAATGCAAAACTTAGATTATCTAAATCTGTTATTTAAAATATTAGCAGAAAATAAAATCAAAAGAAATATTATTGTCATCTCTAAGTTTTATTAAATAAAAATATAGGTTTAAATTAGTTACTATTAGATTTGTCAAATTCTGTCATTGGGTTCTTGCAGAAATAGAATCTTTTGTTAATCAGACTGATTGAAATAAATATTTTCTAAGGATGCTATGTTAAGTATAGTTAATTCTGAAAATCAATTTATTCTTGCAGAAAGTAGATCCATAATTAAATAATCCATCTATTTTATTTTTGCAAGTAGGAGTTTGATTAAAAGGAAATAAATACAAAGATCCAAAACTGAAGTATTTATCTGATTTGTTAAAATGTTTCAATATAAATATATATCAGCATTTATTTTCTAAGAAAATGCCTAGATCTGTTATTAAATAAATAAATAAACATATTGTCTTAAATATATAATGAACATATCCAAATATATAAATGAACATATATATATATATAAAGGGTTTTCGGTAAGCAAGGGCCGAACCCACTGTGTGTATGCACAGTGGGCCGGCAGCGGCTCGGCCGCCATTGTGACTCCACATAGTGGTGGCACTGAGGCCGCCACTGTGGGAAGCCATAGTGGAGGTCGTGGCCTCCCACTACGGGTAACTATGGTGGAAAGGGCCCGGCCTGCCACTGTGTATTCCCACAGTGGGCGATGCTTGGCCACCACTGTGGGGGTACACAGTGGCGCTCAGGCATGAGCCCCCCTGTAACCTTCGCCTCTACCATCCATTTGTGTCACTGCCTCCTCAACCCTCTCTGCCATTCCTCTTTCGTTCGGCCCCCTGCAAGCATCCAATAAAATATGAAACCCTAACCCGGTGGGGTTAGGGTATTCCAAAGAAAAAAAAGAAAGAAATAGTATAAAATGAAAGAACAATTTTATATTATTATAAATTAGGGTTTTAATAGACTTTTCATAGTGGGAAGTATATATATATATATATAATTGAGTGTTTAGGGTAAAATAAGAGATTAAAAGATAAATAGAGTTGAGAGGAGTTTTGTTAATTATTAATTATAACCATATAATTGGTGCACTCATATTTTCTAGAGAGAATTTTATTTATTCATATAATAAGTAGGTTTAATGGACAATGTTAATTATTTTATTGATATCCTAGGTTAATTACTTAATTGATATACTCATATTTTATGACTTTTTTTTATATATAAACATTAAATAAGATGTTTCTTTTTTTTAAGAACAATTGTAACTATTCATGGAGAGTAATTACTAGGAACTTATAATATCCTGATAAAATATTAGGACCATAGGAAATAATTTAGTCCATCTAAATATATGTTTTAGAGAATAAACCTTATAGAACGAATTTCGTTATGGATTTAATCGACCCTTTAGTCAATTTAGTTTAATCTACACTTTAACTATGTTAAAATAAAATATAGACAATTAAAAACCAAGTGTTAGGACTAATTTAATTAGTTCCTAAAATCAATTAATGATTATTGAAGATTATTAAAGTCTTCGTCAATTATTTTAGAGAGTTTTGATTAAATTAAACTATTGATTAAAATTGATGAGATAATAAAATAATTCATGAGTATTCCGCATTTAAATTAAATTATTAAGAAAGAATGTATAAACGGGATGATGGGAACTTGATATTTATTAAATAATGGATATTGATCCCAGAAAGTTTATTAAGGCCTATTAGAAGAAATGGATCTAATTAAGTACTAATAAGTGCAACTGAAATGAAATGGACTTTCCAGTAAATTTAATATTACCCTTATAAAATTTATTTGTACCGTTTAATAATAGGAGTTATCGTAATTAGTTATGTAAGAATTTAATATCATGTCAGAATTCATTTGCAACAACTAGTTAGGTTGTTACAACTATTTAAGCAAGGGCTGCATGTAATTTAGTGTTTTAAAAAAAAAAATTAATGTTTTAAATAAAATTTGTTGTCTGTGTTTGCCCAAAGTTTGGGCATAACAAAGTGTTAGCCCAAGATTAATAACACAAATCAGGAGAACAAATAAACTTACATGAGAGTCGATGCAGAAATACATTTACAGGTACACACAATAATCATAATATTTGACTATAACATTACATCATGGTAAGTCAACCAAGGTCAAACCAAAATTTAAAATCTGATTAGGGCAGGGGTACTACAACCACTCTAGATCTAATCAAACCAAATGGGCACAAGACAAGGTATGCAACAACAAATAAACCTCACAAAACCAATTGTTGCCACAAGGCATCAACATACACAAATGCCCTTTTCCGGCAATACAACACACAGATTCATAAAATCATATATAAACCTTTTTCCCAAAATATTATTCTCAATTACTGATAATAGAATAATCATTCATTCCCAAATCTCCTTAAACAATCTTTTAGCAGTCACGAAGAAAACAACTCTTTTCAAAACTCAAAATGCAAGAATGGAAAAACATCTCCAACCTAGAAGTAGAGTGATGGTAATGCAATCATAGAAGAGCAAAAATCCAAACCAACAAGCTTTCCAAAATCCAACCCAACCAAACAATTCTCACTTCAAGCAATTCTAAAATTCAAAAGTCGCAGAAAGATATCCAAAAGCACACACACACAAATGCTCACAAAGCCAATAAATAGAATCCCATTCAAAACTACAGAAGAATATCCGCCAATCAAAAATTCTAGTAAAATATACTCTATACCAACCCCCCTTCCAAAAATTGAGGTAAGAATATAAAATAATATTATTTACTTACCCTCAAATCTCAACCAATAAAATAATAAGGTAGGTATAAACATAATATTTAATTACTAAATTAGTAACAAGAGAACATAATAATAATAATATAATAAACAATAATAATAAATCAAAGGCAATATAAATAAATGCTCCAATTAAATATAAAACCACAAATAATATAAATAAATAAACAAACAATTAAAAAATATTATCCTCACAATCACAACTCCTAAGAGGGCCAATCATAACAAGGGGTAGGTACATGAATAATAACAAATAAATAAATAAATAATCAAAACAATAAATAATTAGATAAACAATAAATAATCCAGCAATAAGTAAATAATCAATGAAGAAGATAAATAAATAAATATACAGATAGACATAAATACCCATCCAGTAATTAAACAATAAATAAATAATAATCCAATAAATCAAAAGCTCAAATAATAAATCAAAACTAATATAATTAAATAATAAATAACCAATAAATAGATGAGGGCTTCGTCCCTAGCTCTCCCAGTCGTGGATCGCAACTTAAGGCGTGGGTATGCTCCCCATGGTCTTGATTTCGAGTCCCCAACTGTGTTAACTCTGTGTGTGTTGCTACCTTGTGAGTGGGTCGTACACACTGGGGGATTAGTCTTGCTTCAGCAAGGACACCTCCAGATTCCATGATAGTGAATATAAAAAAAAAAAATAGATGAGGCAAAAATAAATAAATAAATAAACAATAAACAAATAATTAAATGTACAAATACATATAAATGCTCTAGCCAATATAATTTAAACACAATACTATAAATATCTCCCACATACATATGAAATAATCAAATAAATAATAAATAAATAAATGGATGTGTTGATGAGCATAAATACTCAACTAATAAAATTCCACCAATTAATTATTAATTAATTATAAACTCCCAGTAATAATAATAATCGCACAATAATATTAAATATTAATGTCATCTATTGATTTAATATAATATTTATAAACTGATTAATTATTAATTAATAAATAATCACAAATTCACAAGGCAACATGACATAAGGTTGAACACCATACTACATTATGCAGACCAACGATTCAAGCCAAGACACTCATTGACAAGGGTATCAACTTAAGCCTAGAGTATGAGAGGGAAACACATGTTATCTCCAACAACTTGCCATTGGGATAAAGACACGCTAAGACCTGTGAGATCAGGTGGAGTCAATGTTTGGTACCTGCAATCCTGCATCCACCACTAAATGCAATACAACATATATACAAGACAGATGCATCATAAATGATAAGGCAAGTGATAGAGAATCACAATGTCATATCATGCTCTCATTGAGTGGTATGGCATCATCTCTAATCATGAAGACACTAGAAGACAATCACAAACATTGTAGCATCAATTCATTCATCATAATCATAGAGTAGGGATAGTATAATCATAATGTCACCAAAATCCCATAAGCAATATGATCCATCATGAATAATGATCAAATATAGATCCATCATCATATCCAACACAATCATGAAATAGGGTTAGTAAATAACATGATACCATCAAATCATCATAAAGTAGACTAAGCTAGATCAATATATTCCTTTGATGTAAAAAAAGACAAGATGAATCAGGGAGGGGTACTACATGAAGGTCCCAAGGGGTAGTTTTGGAACTAAATCAGCTCCAAATCTTCAATTTTGACCCTAATTTTGTGGAGTTTTTAAATGAGCTCTCCCAGCACAACTGATTTTCAAATTCATGATAAGTTAGCCACTAGATTTCAAGGAAATGAGCAACTAGCACAATAACAACTCAGCTAAGTCATCAAGAAAAAGGGATCCAGAAATTCAAATTCAAATTGTAGAAGAAGCATCAATAAAAAGGCAATCTCATTCATTTGCACAGTTAGTTCTTGCTTTCTTTTCTATATGTACCACAAAGGATTTGTCGTGTAACTCAAACATATTGAGTTCTTTTAAGCATTTTCATGTATTGTAACTAAATGATTCTTCAATATCAATGAGAAATTTTTTGTTCCTACATTCGACCTTGTCAAATTCATGATGTTGTATGAAACTTTATGAGATCTATTGTGATATTTTCAATCCTTTGGTTTCAATTCATCTATGGCATTCTTTTGGCAAGCAGTTCTATGTGTTGATTAGGTTGTATGTTGTGTGTAAACTCTTTTTTAGCAAGCAATATTGTATGACCATATCATCTTTATGCAAACTAGACAAGTTGCCTTCATGCAAAATGTTTATGGTCCACTTAGACATTGATAGGTTGTGAACAATAGTTGTTTTCTTAGTTGTTTCAAAATCACAAATCAAAATATCTTGGTGCATCGCCGCTTGAGTAGAGAAGATTTTTATTTACAACCATCTTTCTATCCCTTTTCTCTATACAAATTAGTAGTTTTAGGAAGTTTCAAAGGGAACCAACCCTTCATATAGAGGTCTACTTCCATCATAGGGTACCCACAACCTGGAGGTAGTCCCATGTGTCACAGGTTAGCTGAGTCTGGGCTTAGCTAGGGTGCAGACCTTAGTGATAACAGGTAATTTAAATAATATTATTTAATAATATTCTACCTCAAATTTGGGTATGGTTGGTAGGAAATATTATATTTCTGATTATTTTGATTGGTTGGAATTTTGCATAGTTTTTTAATGAATTTTTATAAATTTGATTTTCTGAGCATATTCGGGGGTTGGTTGGCTTGCTGAAATTTTTTTGCATTTGTTTGAGGATTTGGATTTTGAGAGCCTAGCTTTAGGTTTGGCTGGATCGTGGATTGGGTTGTGCTTCTCCAGATTTATTTTCCATAACTTCAATTTTACCAAATTGGAGATTTGTTTCCTTCTATTGTTTTTTATTTGAAAAGATTGTTTTTATTGCGCCCGTGAAAATATTGTTTGCTGAGAGAAATTTGGGAGATTTACCATATAGTTTGATAAATATGAAACCTTGGGATAAATATATTTTATATAGTTTTAATTTTTATAGGAAGATGGGTTTGATTTTTGTGTTTGTCATGAATGGCTTGTCTGTGTGTTGTTGGGAAGTAATTTTGTGTTGTATTACATCCATTTCGATGTTTTGGTGTCATGTAATTATTTGAAATTATTTGTTTATACCTTGTCATGAATTTTATTTATGTTTCTAATACTTTCTTAGCATATGCACTAAACAAACAAATGCGCTATTTTGTTTAACAAATGTGCAACAGAATTTAACAAATGCGCTATAGAATTTATCATATGTGTTATGTCGTGTAAGCGCTAGTTTAAGATGTATATGTGCTATAGGATTTTATGTATGTGTTATTTTTCTACTCATATGTATGACAAAATTTGTCATATGTGCGATAGAATTTGTCATATGTGTGACAGGATTTGTCATATGTGCAACAGGATTTGCCATATGTGTTGTTTAAGCCTGTGTGTGTACTAGTCTATTCTATTTTCATTTTCTTGGCTTTTTTAGCTTTCTGTGTCGATATTTTGGATTTGTGTTTTATACCAAAGGCTATTTTTGAAATTCTTTATTATTCCAGATTTGTATTTATGATCAAATGTGGTTTATCAATATTTTGTGATTGAGCAAGATGTATTTGCCTTCCGTTGAGTATTTGTGCATTTATATGGTTCCAGCAAGAAGATTTTTCCTTGCTGGGATGTTTGTATTATTTATTGGTTGAGAAAGAGGGATCATGCCTTGCTTGTAGTACCCCTACCCTGTTCAGACCTTTTTTTTGACCTCATTGACCAAGGTTAACTTTTCAGTGGCTTATGTGGGTGGTTGATTTATTGTGAGTGTGATGATTTGTTCTGGTCTTATGCTTTGGAGTGTGATTAAGTGAATAAGATTGTGCATTATTTCTCATTGAGGAATAGATATTGATTAGGCATTGTTTCTTACTGATGAGTAGTTGTAAACGCTACTTCTGAATTATACCTTATAAATGATAAAATGTCAAGTTTATATATGTGTTACTAACGATGGACTAACACATTTACTTTATGTGCGAGTTGCTTTATCTATATGTTGTTATGTTGTGTGGAAGTGTATGGGGTGGGAGGACATGATTTTCCATCACTCATTTCGGTAAGACATGGAACGTCACAATTCTCCTTCACCTGTGTGTTTACCGTGTTTGTGTATATATATGTATGTGTGGTTCGGTGATGCAGGGAATCGCAAGTACAAGGTATCATCTCCACCTGGATCCATAGGTCTGAGCGTACCTAATTAACCTAATGGAAGTGAAGGAGGTAGTTCTAAGGCCCTAATGTTAACCCTAGCCTTGTTCATTGTGAATGTCTTCAGTCTTTTGTCTACCCAGTCAGTTTGCCAAGTAGGCCACTTTTCTAACATCGGTATGTGGGTCATGTTCTATTTCGGTTTCAGTTGAGTGTTTTGGATTAAGGCAAAAATAGGTTTTGAAGAGGCCCCGAAACCCTTTACAAAATGATTCTAAGAGGATTAGAATCAGAAAGTAACATCCAAAACAAAATGGGCTGCAAGGATAGGCATAAAAAGAAGCAACTAAAGAGACAACAAAAGCCCAGTCAAGCACAAAAAGACAGCAGAAAGACCAAACCTAAACATAAAAAGAACTAGCAACAGAAAACAACCCAATTACATTAGGCTTCTAAGGATCTCATTGACCTCAGCCTCTAGGGAATTCATGGTATCAGTAGCAGCCTGCATAGTGTTATGATCCAAGTTCCAAAACGCCACATTTTTCTTCATGTTCCCTTGACTCCTTTTGCAGGGTCCTTCACCACTTTGAGCCGCCTCAGCTTCCTCACCAATAGAAACAATAGCCTTATCCGGTTGGTCCAGAATTTTCACCATGGTATTCATAACCATTGTATACTATTTAACAATTTTATGACTGCTAACCATAATGGTCTTGAGGGTGTCCTGGATTTTTTGTAGCCATCCTCGACCCAAGTGATGCATTCCTCCAAATTTTTCTTTAGCTGGTCAACCCCTTCCCCTATTTTCTTGATACATTTTATGGCCAAATTCTTCTCAATCTCAGTCCAATTCCCTTCATTGTGCGGACAAACAGAAGAACCAGTAGGGAGAGAATCCATTTTGCTAGCCAGATCTCTTTGGTTAATCTAGATCTCTTTGAGTTCATGAAAAAGCCACTTGAACAAACTGAAGGTGTCGATTGCATGATCATGAGCCATACCCAACACATTTTCATAATCCTCCCTCTTATCATTTAGCTCATCACTTTTAGGATTAAGTTCAATAATACCAGCCACACCCACATTACCAGTCTCCTTAAAGGAAAGAGGAGAGGTTGGGACATTAGGGTTATCAGGGTTCTTAACATCATCTGCCTTCTCAAAAGAAGAGGGGGAGCCAATCTCAGTTGAAGTAGAGGAGGAGGACATAACAATGTTCTTATGACCTATGGAACCCTTCTTCATTTTTGGTTTAGAGCTCGAAGGAATTTCCACTTTATCTTTTTTCAAGGGAGGGGGAATCTCTTCAGACCCAGACCCAAATGCATCATTCTCAGACTCTCCCACACTAGTCTCATCATTCTCAAAAGAAATATGGATAAAATCCTTAGCAGGAGGAAAAGCACAAAAATGGGCATCAATAAGAACCAGTGGGCCTTCATGCACAATGGGAAACTTAGCAGGGTTCTTACGATGGTCACTGAAATTATCCCTAAGAGCATACATGAGGTAGAAAGGGAAAGACATTTTCAGTCCATGGTGGAAATGATTCAGAATAACAAAATGGTGGCCATACACCCTAGTATATCGACCATCCAAAGTGACGTAATTCATAATTACCTTGAGAAGCTTCTGCCAGAAAGACTTGATGACCACAATATCATAGTAGCTAGTCGTCTTCTTAACAATTTTAGCCTGCTCCTCCTCCTCTTTAGGGAAATTTTACATAGCTTTCTCTGTGTACACCCTATCTCTGTAATAATTCATGTCATCCATAGATAACCTAGTGACCTGAGAAATTAGGGCTTCATCAGCCAAGACCCTCTAACCGTGAAGAATAATCAAACCATTCTTCCAGTTTTTAGAAAAATACCTAGTAACATCTTGATTTCGCCCTTGAAGCCTCTCGATGTAAGTAGTGAACCCACCTTTCTTCAAAATGCGCCAAAGATTCTTTCCATTCTTAAGATGCACACAACTAGGTGAATCAATTCTCTTTCTCACACCACCCATTTTATCAAGCTCTTTGTAATTCTCTCTACCATGAATTTCCAGAGTTAAGGCAAACCTCCATAAAATGTATGAAATCGCCCACAAAGCATGCGAAATAAATTTGCATCAGTTCTTATGTCCTCTCTGGCACCTGTCTCAGAACAGAAGGTATTGGCAGTTCTAAAAACATGCAAAGTCATAAAAGCAATAGTAATCATTAACTTTACTCCCCTGACTTCACTCATGGAGCAGATGCATCTCAAGTTCTGAGTCCAACCTGTCACCATGGGTCCAATAAAGCTGGGATTTACATGTCACTCCCCTATTGGCAAGGAAGTCAGCAATCACATTGGCTTGTCTATAAACATGAGTGAACATACATTTATCAAAGGTTTTAATAATGTCTTTAGCTTTTTTCATCCAAATATCAACATTCCAAGCCGAAGTAGAATTTCCCTTAAGGTAGTTGATAATGTTCTTAGAGTCCCCCTCGACCCAACAAGCTTACAGTTGTTCTGTTTTGCAAGTTTTAGACTGTAATAAGCTCATATGGCTTTAGCGACATTATTAGTCTGTTTACCAAGAGGGAGAGCAATGGCATATATGAAGTTGCCATTGTGATCCCGTATCACTCCACCACAACCAGCTTGACTTGGGTTCCCTTTAGCCATGCCATCAAAATTGATTTTGACCCAACCTTGGGGTGGGAAGTTCCAACTAATATTGTCCCTGGGGTTGACCTTAGGTGTTACCAGATGATGACCAAAATTCTAGCCCTTGATAATATTGGCTTCATACTCCTTAAGGATACCACTCTGAGAGAGGAAATTGGAGCTAACAATCTAGAGGTTATCAGAGATGGCTCTAGAAATTTTCTTGAAAACAATATTAGAAGGGATATGGGTGTCCCTGAAGATATGATTGTTACGTTCTTTCCATAAACCCCATGCCATATAAGGAAACACAAAAAACCAGAGCTTCTTTATGAAGGGATTTCTTGAGGGTGGGTTCCATTGGTGGACAAACTCCTTGACAACTCTCAGTAAAGTATAGCAAAGATCCCATTTCTGAAGCACCAGACTCCAAATCTCAGAGGTGTAAGATAAATGTAAAAATAGATAGTCCATAGATTCAGCCACCTGCAAGCACAAGTAGCATATGTTTGGGATAGAATAGCCCCTCTTAACAAGATTGTCAGTAGTTAAGATTTTATTAAGAAAGAGGAGCCAAAAAAACATATTGACCTTTGGAGAAAGGTTCTTAATCCAAACTTTAGAACACCAGGACACCTAAGGTTCCTTACAGACATCCGCAAAAGCTATAGAAAACTTCCCATTGGGATTGAATTTCTAGATTAGTTCATCTCCCACACTTTCCTCCAAACCAAAAGAATTTAGGGAAATTTGCAATTGGGTGAAAGAAGGATTAATAGCAAGACGATTCACCCACTTACCCTCCTTCCAATAGTCAACCACCATGGTGCCATGACAATCCACACAAAGATCCTTTAAAGATCCCAGAGTAGGATCTGAAGCCAATGAGTGATGCCCAATCCAACAATCATCCCAAAACCGGATTTTTCTACCATTCCCAAGCTTCCAATAGGCTCCCTAGCTAGCCACATCCCTAGCCTTGAGAATATTGTTCCAAAGATGAGAACCAGTAGGGATCTGAGAAGACTCAAAAAATCTTGCAAAGAATGAACATTAGAGAGATATTTATTATACCATAAGGTGTTCCATTCCGTTCTACAGTCATAAGACCTCCAGACCTATTTAGCTAGAAGAGCATTATTAAAGGTTTTGATGCTTCTAATACCCAATCCACCAAATCTCCTTGGCTTGTAGACGTTCTCCCAGGAAACCAAAGGGATTCTTCTCTTTTCCTCAAACCCTGACCAAAGGAAACTTTTTTGAATTTTGTCAATAATATCAGCAAATTTAGAGGAAATTTTGAACAAATTGAGAGCATACACTAGGAGGTTCTGAAGAGTAGCTTTCAGCAGCTAAATTTTACCAACCTAACTCAAAAGGGTACCTTTCCACCAAACCAACTTCCTATTAAATCGATCAATTAAAGATTGCCAGAAGAACTCGGAAGGTTTAGATCCCAGAGGGAGGCCCAGGTAAGTGAAGGGGAGCTCACCAATGAGGCAGCCAAGAATGTTAGCAATCTTCATTTGGCGTTGCTCGGGAGTGTTGATAAAATAGATAAAACTTTTAGTTCTATTAACCATCTATCCAGAAGCTTTTTCATAGATGTTGAGAATCGATTTGATGACTCTAGCTTCTCCAAAAAAAGAGCTACCCATTAAAATGGTATCATCAACAAATTATTGATGAGAGAAAATCAAATTAGCAAAGGATGGCTTGAGACCTTTCAGGGATCCATCGACAACTTTTTTATGAATGTATCTCCCCAAACTTTCCATCATTATAGTGAAAATAATAGGCGATATGGGATCACCCTGCCTAAGACCCCTCAATGTTCTAAAGAAGTGGGATAGCAAGCCATTGACAATAACAATAGAAGAGGCAGTAGAAATGAGCTACCAAATCAAACTAACCACCTTGCCGAAAAAACCAAACGCCTAAAGAACTTTTTTTAAGAAGCACCAATCCACCCTATCATAAGCTTTAGCAATGTCCAATTTTAGAAGAAAGCCTTGAGACTTAGCCTCCAAAAGAGAATGAATGTTTTCATGAACTGTGATGATAGGGTCAAAAATCTATCATCCTGGTACAAAGCCATTTTGTTGAGGGGAGATCAGAAGAGGAAGAACACCCAGCAATCTCAACGTAAGGACCTTGGAAATAATTTTGTAGAAAGAGTTGCACAAGCTGATAGGCCTAAAAGCATCCAAAGAGTCATCCCCTTTCTTCTTAGGAATGAGGACAATGAAGATAGCATTCAATTCCTTCAGCAGAGATCTAGCTCCAAAAAATTCTTTAATAGTATTGGACACATTGTCCCCTACTACATCCCAAAAGTGTAGAAAGAAAAACATAGGAAAGCCATCAGGGCCTGGAGCTTTACTACCATCAAAAGAAAAGACAGCACTCCTAATCTCCTCCTTAGAAGGAAAGGCAGCAACATTATGATTTTGGCTCTCAGATAGGATTTTAGGTATAGTATTAGCCAACATATTCTAAGCCTCTGGGTCCAATAGTGTATCTTTCTTCAGAAGATCAGCAAAAAACTCAATAGCAGCTCTACTTATTTCATCCTCATTATCAATTATTCTCCCATTCTTCATCAGGTGGCCAATTCTATTTGTAGCCCTATGTTTAAGGGTAGAGATGTGGAAGAATTTGGTGTTTTTATCACCATCCTTGAGCCATAAGGCTTGAGATCTCTGCCTCCAAAAGGTCTCTTCTTGAGCTATTCTATTGTGGTATTTAGATAGAACCTCACTCTCCTTAACAAAATTATCATTCACATATCCTTCATGTTTAACTTTACCCTGGATTAGGACCAACTCCTCCTAAATAGCAGATTTCTAAACAAAGATGTCCCCAAAGACTTCTCTATTCCACTTTTTAACCCTCTCCTTGACATGCCTCAACTTTTTAGCCACTTGGAACATAGCAGAGCCATCCACATGTACATTCCACCAATCCTTCACACTACTGGAAAGGTTTGGGTGGGAAAGCCACATTTTCTCAAATCTAAACAGAAACTTCCTTCTCGAACCATTTTTAGGCTCAGCCATCAAACTTATAGGAAGATGGTCAGATCCAATTCTAAGCATAGAATTTAGAGAGTAGATATAATGTTAGATCCAATCAATAGAAATCAAGGCCCTATCGAGCCTAAATTGAATCAGGTCAGTACCAACTCGACAATTGGACCAATTAAAAGAAGCTCCAAATAAATCCAAGTCAACTAGACCTTGACCATTGATGAAGTCAGTGAAGTCCAATTTGTTGTCAATCTGTATCTAGGATCCCCCAAATTTCTCAACATCTGTAAGAGGGGTATTAAAATCCCCCATGATAAGCTAGGGAATATTGGGATAACAGCTATGAAAAGAAGAGATCTTTAGCCAGAATTTCCTCCCGCAACCTTTATTATACGAGCATACACATTGGACAGAATCCAAGAAAACCCATCCCTTGAATGTTTAAACAAAGTAGAAACATGGTTACTATCATGATAGATAGGAGTGCCATGAATAAACTTGGTATTCCAAAGGGTAGCAACTCCCCCAGAAACCCCATCAGAGTTGCTCCCATAAGAATCACAAAATTTAGAGAACTTAATTTTCTCCACCTTATCTTTAGTCATTTTAGTTTCTTGAATAAGTAAAATATCTGGTCTATGATCCCTAATAATATTACAGACAATGTCATGTTTATGACTGCTATTAAGACATCTAATATTCCAAGATAGGGTCTTCATTTCTTACTAGGGGAATTAAATAGACTATCATGGATCATTTTCTGGGATCCATCCGCTAAGTTTTTTATGTTCTCCTGCTCGATTTGCCATCTATTAGATTTTCTCCTTGCACTTCGAGGTGGCCCACCACAGTCTGCCTTTACAAAACAATCTTCCTTTACTCTGTTACGAGTTGTAACTACAAACTTCTACTGAGACTTCTTTTTCTTTGACACCACCTTAGTGTAGCTCATTTCTTCATCAAAGTCAATTCCTTCTAAACCCGTAGAACTGTCAATCCTCGGGGACTACAAGGTATCCAGAATAACAATATTCGGATCAAAGTCAGGGAGGTTACAGGTAGAGTGTTGTGATGAAGAGTCATCCTCCAAAGTCTTCTTTATCTCATTGAACTCAAGAGTTCCAAATGATGATCCAAGAACCAAAGAAGATTGTCAATCTTTGAAGGAGCATTCTTCCATATCCTTGGATCTGTTGGGGTTAAGGGAAAGTTCTCCCTCCTCCAAATCTTCCACCAAAACCTGTTCTTCTACATTTTCAACAATCACATTCTCCTTAGTTATCTCCTCTTCAACTTGATCAAGACCCTCCTCAGATGTGATCATATGATCTATGTCATTAGCCTCATGGTTTTGATCACCATGAATACTTTCTCTGTTATATTCCTCCTGGCCTATTACTTTCACCTCATCATTCTGGCCATGTTGAACAACATTTTTCTTATTGGTTTCAAGGCTCCTATCAGTCCCTTTCTAGTGCACAAAATCACCCTTCTTATTCAGGGTATCTGCTTCCATAGTTTTGGGTTTCTAGACAATAGTTCCTTTATTAGGATCTATCTTGGGGTTCTGAGGGCATTTCTTTGCCCAATGGCCCACCTTTTTACACAAGAAGCAAACAAAAGGTAATGATTCAAACTCAATAGTTTGAACTAGCGTTCCCAACTTCAACACCAGCTCAACCGATGAAGGAAGATTCTTAGATCTGGACACCCCTACACAAATCCTAACATAGACCATTCTTTTCCTAGCCACCATCATAGGGTCAATGGATAGAAGTTCACCAAACACTCTAGCAATTCTCTTATAAATATCTTCATGCTAGTATTCTAGTGGAAGCCCTGGAAGCTTAACCCAGATAGAGATGGTTTCAAAAAAGGCATCAGACATATCCATATTTGGACTCCACTTCTTAAGGGTTAAGGAGGACCTCCCCATAATCCATGGACCACCACAAAGAATAGTCATGATATCCTCAGCACATGAGAATGCAAAGGAGAAAAAACTCTGAGGGAGAGTTGAAACCTCAACTCGCCCTTCGATCTTCCACCTTCGACTAACAAAGACCCTCACTGAGTCTATGTTGGGTCTAGATCCAGTGAACTTTCCAACAAGGGTGAGTGCCATAACAACGACGTTGTGATCAATCACTTGGTTCGGGATAGACAAAGCAACCTTTCCACTAGCCTTATCATAAGTAATAGAAACAAGTGGAAAAGAGGACTTTCCGGTCGGCTTAACCCCAAATAAAGTAGCCCAATGATTATTCCTGGCTCCAGTTAAAAAAGCTTGTTCTGTGGCCCCCGTGACAGGACCCCGAGAAGCCTGTGACCCGTCCCCTGGGTCCACCTTAAAAAACCCATACTTGGATCCCCACCATCTTCAGAATCTTCATCACCCTGGTTGTCCTTAGAGCCAGCAGATCCTGGGGATCTTGAGCCAACTCCCTTTGAACCCAGAAGGGTTCTGCTAGGGACTGCAGAAGCATCACCTAAAACCCTCCCCTGAACTACCTGAAACCCTACCCTAAACATCATGATCCTTTGTTTGTCTTGTGATAACAAACTAGTTACTATTGTTGATTTGTTTCAGTTGAGTGTTGTGTGTTATGTGTTTTGTGTATTTAATTATTCTCTTTTTGAGTAGTTAATGAGTAATTAATGTGTGTCATGTTGATTAAAGGGAATCAAGAATAAATTAAATTAAGATCATTTTTATGGTTAATTAGATAATCGATTATTTTTAATTGTCTAGTTAGAATGAAATTTGGATTATTAGTGAAAGTTAAATTATATTTGGCTTGAGTAATTGTTTTTTTTTTTTTTAAAAGAGAGAAAGAAAGTTGATTTTTATTTATTAGTTATTAATTTATTTATTGATTTTTGTGTTGAAATGAAAATAAAAATAAAAGAATAATAGAAATTTGTTTATTTATGTCATGTTAATGTTTTGAATTAAAGAAGATTTTCAATTTCTTTATTAAAAAGTTGAATTTTGCCCTAAAGGAGATTTTTGGGGAAATTGATTTATATTGTAAAAATTTTGGAAAAGAAGGGGATTATTCTTCTTCTCATGCTGGAGAAAATTTTCTCTCCTCTCTACTAGTTATGGGGGTTTGGTGGAAGCTCTGGTTTCTGGAGCTCTTCTCAGATTTCTTGCCAAGAAAGCTATGGAAGGTTGGATTTTAAAAAACCCTTGTTTGTTTGTTGTGTCTGTGGTTTGTTTCTGGTTTTATCTCTCTATTTGGGAAGGAAGTAGAGATGGGGAATCTGGTTTTGATTGTTTTTTTTTAAAAAAGGGGTAAAATTTTTATTGAAAATCAGACATAAAAATTACAAGGAGGACTAGAGCCCCAAGGCCCCAAAAAAGAGCCACTAGCCCATTCCAAGATCAGCCAACATCATAGTTGTTCATGTCCTCAACAAAAATCTTCTACAAGACCTAACAATAGTCCGAGGAGAGATGCTCCCAACCTTCAATTTTCCAATCATTATTATGTTCTGAGGCCCACTTAGCCAAACAATCAGCTTCTCTATTCCACTCACGAGGAATGTGGATGAAAGACACGTGTTCCATTAAAGAACTAATTTGAAGAATCTGATGAACAATCCCTACCAGCTGCTAATGAATCCCACTCACCTTCTACTCTATCAACAAATTAAAAATAATTTATGAATCCGATTCACAGATAACCTTCCTTCAACCCAACTCCCAAGCCCACTCTAGGGCATAGAGAATAGCAAGACCCTCCATAAAATTATTAGATTGCCTCCCTTTATGCAACAAAAAGAAGAAAACCACCTCCCCCATACAATTCCTACCAACACCACCAACTCCTATAGGGCTTGGGTTGCCCCTGGAGGAGCCATCAGTATTAATCTTGATAAACTCATCCTGAGGGGGTCTCCACTTTCCCACCCTATGGACCTTCTTCATAGCCCATCTACCTCCCCTGACACAAGAAGAAATGGGAGACAACTCCTGCCAGCCAAACCTACTCACAATATCTGCCTCATCTCTATCCAAGGGAAAATTCACCTCACATTTAGCTTCCACCATCTCCCAAATCATAACCATGATTCTATTCCACACTTACTACACTAACAGTCTAGCCTAACGAAAGATACTCCTATTCCTCTCAAGCCAAATCTCCCAGAGTATGAAAATGGGCCCAATATACCAGACAGTCTAAAGGAAGGAGGACAAGATAGAAGGTCTGCCCAAACTACTCCAAAACTCCACCAGAGAATCAGCCTGGACACAAGGATGCTTCCACACCCCCCACCAATAATGCCAAATAAGCATAGAGAAGGGGCATCTAAAGGACAGATGTGAGGAATATTCCTCCCCATAACCACACAAAGCACAAATAGAAGGCCCCAAGAATCCCCGCTTGTGAATATTGTCTCAAGTTAGGAATCTATTCAAGGCCAGAGTCTAAGCAAAGCATTTGCACTTCAGCCAAGAAAGATTATTCCAAACCTTTTTCCACCACTGCACCTCTCTTCCCTCTAATCTTTGGTTCAACAATTCCCGGTATCTACTAGCTATAGTAAAGACACCCTTAGGATTCGGAGCCCAGGCAATTCCATCCCTACCCTTGAGGGTACTACAATGTCTACCTACTAGAATGCCATGCAACTCAGCACACTCTTCATCCATCTCAACAACCGACCACTCATTAGGAGCCTTCCACCGCTCCAACTCCAGCCACCCACACCTATAAACAACCTTGAAGTCACTCACCCTTGACCATCCTGCCTCCAAAACCTCTGGCTAAGGTTCCCAAGATTAGGAAATTGATCAAGGATGGGGGGGTAACCATCCCAAGAATTGTTCCAAAAAAGGACCTCTTCCCCCCTACTGCAGATCCAAAAGAGTCCTTCCTTAATGAGAGAAGCCCCCTTCTTGAGAGTATACCAAATTGTTGAGCCTTTTCCCTCAAGTGGATATCTTGGAACCTCCTACACTAAGATCCTCTGCATATATTTGTAGGCCAAAATCTTAACCCAGCCTTGATCCTACTCGACACACCACCTCCAGTAAAATTTTGCCACCAAAGCCTCCCCGAATAAAATAGCTTGCCTTAAACCAAGCCCCCCATCTACTTCGGGCTACACACCAAGTCCCAAATGACAAGAATCCATTTGGAAGAGGATAGATTGCTTGCCCATAAGAATTGCCTTGCCAAAGAGTCCAAACCCCTCAAGAACCACATAGGAGCCACTTGAAGCATACATCGATAAATCGGAAGAGCCTGAACCACCAACTGAATCAATTGAACCCTCCCAGCAAAAGATAACCATCTGTGACTCCAGTGATCAACCTTCAAGCAAAATTTATCCAAGATACCCTACCATGATTCCCGAGGAGGGTTACCAGGAGAAATAGGAATACCCAAATAAGTCAAGGGCAAAGAGCCAACTTGGAATCTCAAGATAAGGGAAATCCTCCTTTGAATAGATTCAGGAGTGTTGAAGAAATGGATAGAAGATTTATCCTCATTGATCAACTGCCCTGAGGTTGCCAGATAAACATCCAAAACCTTACGCAAATTAGTAGCTTCTCTGATCTGAGCAAGTGAGGGTCGTGTCATCAACAAATAGCAAATGAGACTGCGGCTACAAGTCATTACCCCAACTCCAACCTTGAATACTACCCAGACCCACATTATGCTTCATCAACCTCCCCAAGCCCTCAACCAGGAGAATGAATAAGGGGAAAGGGGATCCCCCTGGTGAAGACCCCTAGATGCACCAAACAGTTCAGTATGATCACCATTGGTTAACACTGAGAAAGAAGTGGACGTAACACAACTCATAACCCATTGGATCCATTCCTCAGCAAAGCCAAAAACCCTAAGGATCTTCTGGAGGAAGGACCAACAAACTCTATCATAAGCGTTAGCCATATCCAACTTGATAAACATAGCTTTTTCCTTGGAGGTTGCCATAGAATGAATGCTCTCCGTAGCAATGACCACACCATCTAGAAATTGGGGCCCTTCCAAAAACTTGCTCTGCTCCTCCAAGATAACACCCCCCAGACACTTCTTCAACCTATCTACTATCAACTTAGAGATGATATTATAAATCACATTGCAGAGAGAGATAGGGCGAACTGGCCTAACCTATCAGCCCCATCACACTTAGGGATTAGTGCAATGAAAGTCGCATTCAAAGCCCGAAGCATCTATTTATTCCTCTGGGACTCCCAGAATACTTCCAGTAAGTCTAGTTTGATGATATCCTAGAACTCTTGAAAGAATTCAACCGGGAACCCATCCAGTTTAGGAGCTTTTCCTTTCCTCATGTGAAGAACAATCCTCTCGAGTTCTTCCAGAAAAATAGGACCCATAAGTTGCTCATTCATCTCCCTAGTAACAAGAGGAGGAATGCAAGCAAGAACCTAATTCTCCTCCACCACTTCCCCCTGAGAATCCTCACTAAAGAGGGATCAAAAATATTATAAACTGTCCCTAGAGATCTCCTACAATGATAATAACACCTCACCTTTATCATTGACCAGAGCAGGAATGGAATTTCCATGCCTTCTTGCTTTCACAGAGTTGAAAAAGAAAGCAGTGTTCTTATCGCCCCTTGAAGCCAATCAATATGGGCTCTTTGTTTCTAGTATATTTCTTCCCTAAGCTCCCATTCCTCTAAAGCCTTGACAGCCCTGTCCTCCTCCCTATGAAAGGCTTCAGAAAAACCATCTCTAATTTCACTGGTGATGTCATTCAGCACTGTTTAGGCAACTTTCTTAGCGTAAAAAATGTTCTTGAAACCCTGCCAGTTCCATTGTTTAAGCTGAAACTTAACAAATTGCAGCTGCTTGGAAAAAGTGTACATAGTTGTGCCAAAGGCCGACCTCCCCTTCCTCCACCACTATTCAACAAGAGCCTGCAAAGCGGGATCCCGAAGCCACATAAGTTGGAATTTGAAGGAAGGAGAGTGAGCAACCTGGGCTGAAGAAGAAACTAGCTTGATAGGTCAGTGATCTGACCCTCTCCAGTCAAGAATCTCTGAACTTGTGGACCACCCCCCACCTATCCAAAAACTGGAAACCAGAAATCGATCCAGCCTCTCTACAATCCAATAGTCCCCCACTCTCCTATTGTTCCAAGTGAACAAACCATTACCAGGCTTAATGTCAATGAGATGCAGCAAATATATACTATCCCAAAAAAGGAATGAATAAGGTTCCAACCGCATGACACCCCCCTTCTTCTCACTCAACTCAAGGATAGCATTGAAATTCCTGCCATAATCCAAGGATGAAAAGGGACCAGCCTTCGCATACAAGAAATATGAGACCATAAGTTCTGCTTACCCTAAAAATTGGTCGGGGCGTAGATATTAGTAAACAAGATAAGATCTCTGGTCTCAAGACTAGAGGCAACCCTAGATAATGAGGATCTGGAAGCCACCCACCAGACAAGGAGAATCCTTATAGGGTTCCAAAGACAAGCCACCCCTCCAGAGGAACAAGCTACCCCAATACACTGACACTCGCCTCATCCCCAGAGCTTCGACACCAGACCCATCATACTCTCCACCAAGAGTTTAGTTTCTTGTAAGAATAGGAAATCGGGTGAATGATTCCTAATCAATTCCCGAATAGCTTTTTGTCTAGCGTCGCTATTCAATCCCCTCACATTCCATGAAAGCACAATCATTTTGGAGGATTGGAAAAGTGAGAATCTAGAGTCTTTACTGACCCTGACTCAACCCAATTCTCTCCCATCAATTTAATTTTATCCAAATCCTTCTTTCTGCCAACCTTTGAGTTCTTCTCTGAAGCACTTTTCTTAATATCTTTATGATGTAGACCCAGGTGAATGGAGGACTTATTACTTTTAGCCCCAGTCGGTTCCAATTTTAGAGCTATCGGAGGACCCTCCCCCCAACCAAATTCACCTCTGAACCAAGACTAAGTCCCAACCGGACCCCTACTATTTGATCCATCTCCATTTGTTGGCTTCCAACCACTTGCAGGGCCTAGGTAGAGTCCTCAATAACTCTTTCCAGACCCCCCCTTGAAGCACCTTGATCCAAAGGGGTTAACCCCAGATTCACTTCATGTTGGCTAAGGTCATCCAAGGCCTCAAATCTGTTAAAGGTATCCTCCTCTTGTCTCTCTTGTAAGGACCTATTTTGTCCTCGATTCATGTTCCTTGTCTTAACTGAGACAAAACCATCATCACCCACTACCTCAGCCGCCATAGCCGCTTTTCCTTTATCATCCCTATCTTGGCTCTAGGCCGGCTATTGAGGTTGGTGCACCACTGGTTTATATCTAGGGAACTTGCGCTATAAATGACCATACTCATGACACAGATGACAACGAAAAGGTAAAGTCTCATAATCTAGCTATTGAACCCATGAGTAAGAGCCCGCACACATATCTATAGCATCTGGTAGAGGTTTACTATGATCAATTTCGACACAGATACGCATAAAGGTCATTACCTTTCTCCCTAGGGTTTGCGTTGAAGATCCCACTGGCCTCCCAAGAAGTGTGGCAAGCATCTGTAGCACATCCTCCCGACAGCATTCCACTGGAAAACATGGTAAATGAACCCACACTGGAACCCTATTTGGGAGCTCCTCCGAAAGATTAAACCCGCATGTCAGGGTTTGATGAAAAATCCCACCTGGTTGTAAAAATACGGGCATCCTTCTAAGACCCTATTGTGATCCTCCATGCAATTAAAAGTAACCATGAAGTAGTTATTTTCCAGCAGCATAATCTCCATTTCCCCTTTCGGTGCCCAAGTCCTCTGCGCCCAGTTTTCCAAAAAATGCAAGGAAACCCTCATTCCAAAAAACTTGCAGTATAGTGAGTTTTTTGAAAAATATTCAACATCTTCAGCTATCATCTCAGGAGGAATAACCAACTTTGGCGTCTCACTCCATCTCTCCAGGCAACCATTAATCTTCATAATGTGAGAGCTACCAGCACTCCCAGACCCTGATTCCGATGAGAAAAGGTTATTGTTAAAATTCTTCATACTCTGAAATGGGGGTTTTGAGCCCACCGCAGCACGAAAAATCCATGGCGGGAGCAACCTGTGAGGCCTCGCCATCAATACTCGACATCGGAGTACAAAAAAAAATTATACAAGAATGCCAAGGACCCACACCCCAAAGGCTACTCAAGAAGGCTCGACACCCAAGACACCACCCCTCCTAAGCACCATTGAAAGAAGGGCCAGTCGTAGCCCCCTATCCCACAAGAAAACCTCAGGCCACAGCAAACCGAAATCCCACCCACACGTAGCCTAAACCCCACCCGACGACCACCGCTTCTCCCCCCACACCCACGGCCCAATCCCTGCCCAGCACCGCCTACCGCTAATCTTCCTCGATGCCTTGCACTTCCCTCCCCTGATGCACCTGTAACTCTGCCACCCATGAGCTAGGGCATTGAAAACCTAGCTCAGTCGTCCACAAGCCCCCACACGCACGATGCCACTCGTTCAATCTGGTTTTGATTGTTATTCTTTCATGTCTGTTTGTATTGTTTTATGTGAATTTGGTAAGAAGGATTTTGTTAATTTGCCCAATTTTGGGAGCAAAAATGGGGGTTGTATTCTGAAGGAAATAAAGATTATGATTTGGAAACCAGATAGAAAACTAAATATTTAATGTTGAAAACCCCAGGAAGACATTTCATTTTGATGATTATGTTGTTTTAATTACATTTTTTGTCTGATTTTAATTTGTACCCTATTGATTTTGATTTTTACTGGGAGGAAAAATTTTTTTAAAATATCAGATCTGTTGTCTCTAAGAACAGAGATTATTAAAAAAAAATTATAAAAAATAAATTAATTAATTAATTATATATATATATATATATATATATATATATATATATATATATATATATATATATATATATATATATATTAAGTGGGGAGGGGAAGCGTTGTCCATCCCCAAACCCCACGGTTGTGGGGAGAAGGCACCACTATGTGGTGCCTCTCAACCCATCGTGGTGGGGAGAGACACCACGTAGTGGTGCTCCCTCACCACAACCGTGGTGTTGGGGGGGAGAAACCCCTTCCACCACGTAGTGGATGGGGGGGTAAACTCCTCCCCACACCACAAAATTCTGTTGTGAACAATTAATAATAACGCTGCAAAAAAAATCATAGATAATGTGTGTTTCCTTTGCAATGCGTAATATTTAATATTTTTTTAAAATTCTATATATATATATATATTGGTAATTTTTATTGGAATATAGTGTTAGAAATTTTGATTTAAAAAAAAAAGATTATCAGTTTAGAATTTAATATATAAATATATATGTGTGTGTGTGTGTGTGTGTGTCTATATATATATATATATATATATATATATATTTCAATGTGTGTGTGTGTGTGTGTGTGTGTGTGTGTGTGTGTGTGTGTGTTTATACTATGTATTTTGAATTCACTATATGAAGAAAATGTTAAATATTGATTTGATATAAACGCAAATTAGTTGTGAAAATGAAATTTATATTGTTAGCCATCAATTACGTTTAGTCAATATGACTTTGAATTGGAAAGATTATTTTGATTTATATATTGAATTTAATTACCAAAAGTATTTTAAATGTTATTTTCATTAACTTGAAATTTGGAAGACAAATAGAAATTGTTTTAGCCAGATTGGCTTTAATTGGAAAAAGATTTATCATTGTTTTAAATGATGGCTTATTTAGCTTATGAGTTATGTTTATTTGTTCAAGGGTGTATGGTTTTTAAGTTAATTATTGAGAAAAGTTATTTGGGTGTATGTTTACTTGGACCCTTTTGATGCGTTATTCCTTAATGTGGATTTTATTATCATGAAAGAGTCAATTATTAAAATAGATGCAATTAGATGACATTGGAGTATATTTTGAGTGATTGTTATGATTCCTTAACATGGATGAATTTAGAGTGCAAGTGTATTCATTTGAGTTTTACTCTACTTGGTAGATTTTCAGTGCTGATTTGTAAGAGTCATTTTCATGTCATGATGGCATGTTGTTGAATGTAAGTTTTTCGTGCAAGTGGATTTGGTAAAGTTTTAATTGTTGTCGTACTTGCTTTAGTACGGTTCTGGTATTGTTTTGTGAATAGACCAGTTGTTTTTTTCACACCTCCAATTGTTTTAACCTCGGTAGAAGGTTTGTTTAATCAAGTAGTCCTTCAATTTTTCTTTTTGAACTCCTTATGTTAGTTGGCTTTTGTGATTTGCCTTGGGGTTCTTTGGAAGTTGTGTAGTGTCATAAGGAAGAGTGGCTTTTGAGTGGGGGCCACGCCCAAAGAGGTTAGCAAGGTAACCCATTGAAAGTTGAGTAATAAATGATAACCTAATTTAAAAATGGGTGGTTGGGTTATACACACATTAATTAAGATAAATTATGTCTCGCTCATTGTTGAGTGCTATTACAGACTCAAGATGCAATGGGAAGGCCTGGAATGGAAAACCAACTACCTTGTCTATACAAAAGGTTTGTTGGGTACCTCATGAGACATGGAGGGGGGTCGGAGGTTCGGGAGAGGCTACCAAGGTAACCTAGGATGGGTTCAGGGCCTATGGAGGCCTACCAGAGTCCATACCAGCTATACGATGATACTCTTCCCTTCTGTTCACTATTGTGTAGTCATGTGTTGGTTTTACTTGGAGCACTCTTGTGAGAGTCATATATGTATGCTTATGTTGTGTGTGGATACTTGATGTGCATGTGAGACCATGTGATGTTTTGTTGTGGCTTTCTTGAGGGCCTTAGTACTATCTCCTAGCATGGAGGGGTGGTTCCTTTTTGGGCCACATGGTCAGGTGGTAGTGCCACTTTCCATTGGGTATTTTGTGTGTGCCTTCTTGCAATGGATTAGCTTCGCAAGTGCTCCAAATGTTTCTCTTGGATTTGTTTTTCTAGTGTACCAGTTGGATCCTCCTTGTGTCCTTGGATCATATTTGTATATCTTGGACCCTTATGTCGTTGGTTGTATCATATGTTATATGTATGCCTTCATGGTAGTTGTAAATGATGTAATAATTATGTAATTTATATGTGACTTGATGTATAAGTGCAATTATAATACTAAGTTATCCTTGAAAATGTAAAAGAAATGTGCTATGATGTAAGTTAAATGATAGGAATTATATCTTTAATTAAATCATTATTGTAATGTATTTGAATGTGTAAATTTGAATGAAGTATAGTAATGTGATTGCTATCTTGTGCAATGCATAAACAATCATTGAATGGTATAATTAAGTTCTTAATGGTTAAGGGTATTTCTTAAATGGATTAATTGACCTTAAAGAAAGTATAGTTTAATTAAGTAATTCACGTTGGGAAACCCTTTAGGAGTTTGGGTTAAGTCTTCCGCTTGTGTAACTTCTATTAAAATGTTTATCTTTCATGTTAATGTGTTCTAATTATATAAAAAAAAATTGCACTCTTTTCGAGTGTTTGTAGTTGTTTTCCTTTAGGGTTTCTTGGCGGGGAATTACATTGCTCATGTTTATAGATTTTCTATGAGGCTCTTGGTTATTATATGATTTGTCATTATGGCATATTGCTATTGTTTCAGATTTGTATATGTATAATAAGCATTGAACAAATAAGTTCATGTTTGATGAAAACCCCACATTCATAAGAAATAAAATAAAAATATATTAGAAATTATAATATTTAGAAAGCTTATAATAAGGGACAAATATTTAAAAAAACAAAACTTCTTAATGAATTCATTTGATCCCGTAAAAGCTAATTTACAATTGGTTTTTTATCAGCATTTGATAGATGCAAAGGAGACTCCATTGCAAGTATGATTTATAAGTAGAGAGATTCTATCCAAAAAAAAATTGATCTAAGAGTCTTTGATCTAACTCTCTTCAATTAATTACTTCAAATGGGACCTCTTAAAGCTTAAATCATTATATTTTCTAAAAAATGTATGATTTCAGCAAAAATTAGGATGTACGAAAAAGTGGGAACTAGCATTGTGAGGTCACCCGTATATGTAGATGTTATTGTTATGTGGACGTGATTGAGCCTCCATGTTGTTGTTATTGTGTTATTGTTTACCCTAAGGTTTTGGAACATGGTTAGGGGAAGTGGCTTTCATGAGTTGGCAGGGGTCACGTGAGAATAGGACACCAAGAGGTTCCTTCTAAGGATGATTGTGGGTCTAGATTTCTAGGATCTTATTAAAAGTTTTATTGTTTAATCAAGTGATAACCTTAATAATTAATTAGTTGGGCTGGGTAATTAGGATTCATCTAATCAAGATAATAATTTGGTTCTTGGTGCCCCGTCTCATATCCCTTGAGGAGAGACTCGAGATGAGCTTGGGAAGGCCATGGAGATGGCAAATCAAACTCCCTTGATTCTCACATAGGTGGAGATGGTTCCACATGTCTATCAGGGGTGTGGATCTCCCTTCTTTGTGAGGGTAGCATGAGATTCCACTCTTCCCTACATGATTCCTTGTTCCTTATACCATGGTTGTTGATTTGCCTTTGGGAGTTTTATGCTTTTGATTTAGCCTCGTGATGTGATTTGGGATTATTGTTCATGTGGTTGTTTTCAGTTATGGCTATTGTCGTGGTTATGTCCTTTGGTTGTTAAGTGTCAGCCTAGGTCTAGAGTGTGTGTGGGACCTTGTGTCATTCTACGTAGCACGGGGGGTGGCTCCTTATTAGTTCTACATGGTCGGGTGGTTTGATTCCTTCTTCCATTGGGATGTTCTTCGTTGGATGCTCATGTGTGTGGGGTGGATCCTTTATCTCTTTAGCTTATGGTTGGATTATTTGGAGCAGATTGTTGAATACATTGTTAGAATGTAAGCCAAGATGTAATATGATTCATGTGGCATTTATGTTAGTAGGATTCATATGATGTGTATTTCTAGATTGGTATATGTATCTTGATGTAAATGATATTGTAAGCTTGTTAGAAGATGTTAGATATTGTTGTAGGATATGTCAAGTAATGAGATGATTACCCTTTAATAATAGAGATCATGGTATTATTCCATAATGAAAGGATTTCTCTTAATGTTCTTATCTCTTCATTATAGTTTATGCATATTGTATTATGATGAAATGTTGGGATATTCTTATTGAAGGAAATGAACTAGTTATGTTTTTGATTAATTAAAAATAGGTTTTAAGGGACCCAAAACCCAGATACATAAGAAAGATATTCAATAAAGCAAAAAAATACTACAGTAGCAAAACACCAGCAAAAAGACCAGCAACATAGGAAAGGACAGCAAAAGGCCAGCAAGAAGTTGGCCCCACGCTCAGCAAAAAACAAAATTTAGAAATTCTTCATGGTTTCTTCTGCATCCTGTACCAAAAGCATCATTGCCTTTGCCACTTCCCTCAAATCAGTATTTTCCTGAGCAGTCTGGCTATCTTTCATCTTCATTTCCTTCTCCACTGTAGTCTGCCTGGCTCTACGCCTAGAGGTCTGGTGGCTTAGGCTGGAAGTAGGAGCATCTTCAATAACCACTAGGTTCTTCTCCTGGTTTTTCTTTTCCAAGTGATTCACCAACGCGTTCATGTTCTAGGAGGAGACTTTTAGAACCTGGAGGCTATGATCCATAAGGCTTTTCAGGGCTTTCTTGTTTCTAGCCATCCAAGCATTGACATTGTCCTTATCCTCCTCCACCTGTTCCTTCATAATTTTGATGATGTCCTCCAGGTGTTTCAGATCGCCTTTAATCAAGTCTTTCTCCAGCCAGTCTTCCATTTCCATTTCTTCCTCCGTTTCACTATTCTCCATCTCCTCGTGCTGCTTCCCAAAATCAGACATGTTGATCAGCTTGTTGATCTTAACTTCCAACTCCCTCTGTTTACCCTGCATGCTGGTAATGTTTTCCACCACCCACTTCTGAAAATTGAAGAATTCAAGGGTGCAATTGTGGGCGGTATCCAGAATGGTTTCCACAGAATCCTTGCTTTGTTTCGTCTCCTCCGCATTAGGGTTTTCACCTTCCTTAGGCTTCAGAGCCTCTTTCTCAGTTTCTGAGCCTTCAATATTATATTGACGATTCTCAGAATTGCCCCCTTCCTTTCCTTCCCCATACTTCTCCTCCTTATTGATCTCCTTTTCAGAAATTTCTTCATTATTCTTTCCCTCTTCTTCCTCACAAAGCACATCCTTTTCTTCCTGCACAATATCAACCTTCCTTTTTTTATGGGTAGGGGTTCTGGTCTCCTCAGTCGAACCAGAGTCTATACTTTTCTCAGAAATTTGAGCATTAAAAATTAAAGGGTCATCCTTTGTTGCCCTAGTCTTATCCTTCATATATTCATAAATCAGCAGAATGAGACCCTGGTGCACAAGAGGGTAGGAGCTGGGTTTTTTAATATGGTCGGCCAAGATCTCATTTAGAGAAGAAGCAAGATAGAAGGGCAAAGAAATTTTCACCCCATGGCGGAAGTGGTTTAGGATGGCGAAGTGATAATTGTAAATTTTTGTAAACCTACCATCCACAGTTAAATATTCCATTAATGCCCTAAGAATTTATTGCCAGAAAGGTTTTACCTGTTGGGGGGTGAAGTAAGATATATTATCCTTCTTCTCCAGGTTGCTCTTCTCGTCCTCCATCTTAGGGAAGTTTTTGAAGGCCTCAGTGGCATACTTTCTATCCCTATAGAATTTGGTCCCCTCCATCTTGAGCCTTGTTACCTTTGAGATCAGACTTTCATCAATGTGCCAGATTTCCCCAAACAGGGTAGCCCTGTTATTGCTCCAGCTTTTTGCGAACCCCTGAGAAACAGAGCTTCTACTACCATGGAGCTTCTCCATATAATCTGTGAACCCATATTGGTGGAGCCTTCTCCACACCTTCCTTTCGCTCTTCCAGTTCTCACAACCGGATGGTTCATTCCTGTTAAGGCTGCCTCCCATTCTTCTTTCTAGGTCACAATCACCTCTGTTACAACTCTCGGCCCGCAAGTAAAACTCTGTGTTTCTGGTTTCTCCTTGAAAAGAGACTTTCACAATTTTGAGATTGCCATTCATGTTCATACGAACCTGGCTATTATTGCAATTACCTCTCGCACACATGTGTTCTTGGTTATGATGCCGAGAAGCACTCATCGACTGGCAGTTCATCCGCCCCCAAACTCTGTCATTGGTACTCGTTCCCCAGAATTCAATCATAATATTTGCTTGCTCCATTAAGGCGATCAAAATATAATTATTCCTTAATCTCCCATTTAATGTGATCTTCCCCTATATATTTGACCCCCTTTTCCAAATTAACCCCTTCATTAGCAAGGATATCCGCTACCTTGTTACCCTCTCTAAAAGTATGGGTTAAAATAATGCTAACATAGTTATTAAGGATAGTCTTAGCATTTTTAATAATATTAGCAATATTCCAGGAGACTGAACTAATACCTTTGAGGGCTTGTATAATATTTAAGGAATCCCCTTCAAGCCAGATTTTTTTAAATTTGAATTCCTGGGCTAACTGGAGGCTCTTAAGCATGGCCATAGCTTCAGCCACATGGTTGTTTTGGATTCCAAAAGGAGAAGCAAAAGCAGCAATACACCTTCCTTGAGCATTTCTGATAACTCCACCTCCACCAGCCTTTCCAGGGTTCCCTTTGGCGGCCCCATCAAAATTAACCTTTATCCAGTCATAATCAAGGAACCTCCAAACAATGTTTTCTCTCTTCTTCTTGTTATCCACTCTGTAGACCTTATGAATCAGGTTCCATTCAGTAATAATGCCTTTTTCCATATCATTCATATTTATAATAGCCCATTGCTGATTATTCTTATGAGGGATGTTGATGTTCTCCTTTATAGCCCTGCATATTTTTTCAAAGACAACCTGAGTATTACACTTTTCTTCCCTAAATATCCTGTTATTCCTTTCTTTCCAAATGTCCCAGCATATCATGGGGAGGGTCAGGGACCATGGGTTTTTAATAATTTGACATTTGGTAGGATAATTCCATTGTCATATTATATCCTTAATGCTTTTGTTCATGACCCAATTAATTTTCCATTTTTCCCATATTTTACACCAGATTTCCCTAGTGAAGGAGCAATGAAAAAATAGGTGATCAACTGATTCCTCCTCCTTCTGACAGAGCTCACATCTGTTAGGGAATTTGAAGCCCCTTCAAATTAAATTATCAATAGTAAGGATACCATTATGAGAAGCAAGCCAAAAGAACATGTTGACTTTAGGGATCAAGATGCTATTCCAAACTTTACTCCAAAAGGGATTGCGGATTTGAGAAAAAGTGTTTTTATAAGCAGAAGAAACTATGAATTCACCTTTAGGGTCACTTTTCTAGAGGAAAACATCATCATAGTTTTTGTTAGGGGAAAAGGACAGCAATTCTTTCTGAATAGAGGAAAGACCAGGATGGATGTCCTCAAGGTTGGCCCATTTATTCTCCTTCCAATAGTCACAAACCATCAGCCCAAACCTTCTTTTACATTCTTCAATAACTTGATTGTTGTTTTGATCAAATAGGGCTTCATTCTTCATCCACGGGTCTTCCCAAAACCTTATTCTGTCACCTTTTCCAAGGACCCATCCAGCTCCAGCTTTTGCAACTTTTATGGCTTTGGTTACACTATTCCAGATGAAAGATCTAGCTGGGATATCTTCATCATTGAGGATCCCTTGGATAGTCTGATTCTTAATGTATTTGTCAAACCAAATTTGACTCCAGTCTTTCTTAATGTCAAAAGCTCTCCATAATTTCTTGGCAAGAAGAGCTTTGTTAAAAGTTTTAATAATTTTAATCCCCAACCCTCCTTTGTTCTTTGGTCTACACACCTTGTCCCATGCAATCAAAGGTATTCTCTTCTTTTCTTCAACTCCTGACCATAAGAATCTCTTCAGAATTCTTTCCATAGTTTCAGCAATTTTAGCCAGAATACCAAACAGACTGAGGGCATAAATAGGGAGATTTTGAAGAGTTGCTTGGAGGAGCTGCATTTTCCCAGCTTGAGATAACATTGAACCTTTCCATCCTGCCAGTCTCTTATTAATTTTATCAATGATCATATTCCAGAAAGAATTTGGGGGAGCCATCCCTAAGGGAAGACCCAGGTAGGTAGAAGGTAGCAAGTCCACTTTACAACCAATTATATTGGCTATTCTCTATTGTCTTATGACTGGAGCATTGAGAAAGTACATAGCTGATTTGTCCCAGTTAACTAGTTGACCAGTTGCCAAAGCATAGGAGTTGAGAGCAGTTTTGAAGGCTTCAGCCTCCTTGACTGAATAATATCCCATGATGATAGTATCATCAACAAACTGTTGATGAGTGCAAAACACATTGGAAGAAGAAGGTTGAAGCCCTTTGATAATTTTTCTTTGTTTCAATTTATGAATCATTCTACTCATACTTTTAGCTAGAATGGTAAAAAGGATAGGTGATATGGGGTCTCCTTGTCTTAGCCCTCTAGAGTTTTTAAAAAAATTTGTAGGAGATCCATTAACCAAAATAGAGAACATAGGAGTAGTGATTAGTTCTCTGATTATTTTGATAACCTTACCATCAAAACCAAAAGCCCCCATGATTTTAAATAGAACATCCCATTCAACTCTATCATAAGCCTTTGCCAAATCCAAATTTATCAAGAAACCTTCTTTCTTTGCAGCGCTGAGAGAGTGTATGTTCTCATGAACAAGAATGATTGAATCAAGAATATGTCTACCAGGAACAAATCCTTTTTGCTCTTTAGATATGATGAAGGGAAGAATCACCAACATTCTAGTCGTCATCACTTTGGATATTATTTTATAGAAAGAGTTGCATAGACTAATAGGCTTAAATTTTCCCATAGAATCTGCCCCAGCAACTTTGGGGATTAAGGCAATAAAAGTGGAGTTCAACTCCTTAAGGATTCTTCTGGATCCAAAAAATTCTTTTACCGCATTAACCATATCCTTCCCCATAATATTCCAAAATTCTTGAAAGAAAAACATAGGGAATCCATCAGGGCCTGGAGCTTTATCCCCTTGAAAGGAGAAGACAGCTTTTTTTATTTCTTCAGCAGACAGGATGGTAGCAAGGGTCTTATTCTGAAAAGAGTTTATAATATTAGGAATATTGTTGACCAGATTGAGTTGATGGGTCTGATCAAGATCCTCATTACTAGATAGGAGTTTCTTGAAGAATCTAACAACTTCATCCCTGATTTCATCCTTATTTGTCAGAGTGTTGTTCTCAACAATTAACTTAGTGATTCTATTTGCCGCCTTATGTTTTAGGGAAGTCATATGGAAAAACTTAGTGTTTCTGTCCCCTGCCTTCAGCCATATAGCCCTGGATCTCTGTCTCCAATATATTTCTTCCCTTGAAATTATGGTATGAATGTTGTCAAGGACCTTATCTTCCATGGCTTTGGAATACTTTTTGTAGCCCTCTTTCTAGATGGAGATTTGAATTTGGTTCAGTTCCTCCTTTAGCTTTTTCTTTGAATCAAAAATATCACCAAAGACCTTTTTGTTCCAAGTCTTAATGTTGGTTTTGACATTTTTAAGTTTTTTGGCAACTTTATACATGGTTGTTCCATTAATATCAAGATTTCACCATTTAGCAATGGACTTTTCAAGATTGGGGTGGGATATCCACATCTTTTTGAAGCGAAAAGGGAATCTTTGATTTTGCTTAGAGTTCTCAGCAATAAAGGAAATGGGATAATTATCTGATCCAATTCTATTAATGACAGAAAGGGAACAACTATGAGAAAGAATCCAATCATTAGAGAGAAGAGCTCTATCAAGTCTTACCTGGATAAGATCTTCACCATCTCTTCGGTTTGACCAAGTGTAGGAGGCTCCACTGAGATCCAAGTCAATGAGAGCATTGTCATTGATAAAGTCCATCAAGTCGGATCTGCTTTCAGGTTGAGCTTGACTACCTCCAAATTTTTCTCTATCTTGCAGAGGAGTATTGAAATCTCCCATTACAATCCAACTGTTCATAGAGAAATTTTTCCTTTTTTGCTAAACTTTTTCCCAAAATTTACTTCTAGCATGTTTGGAATTAGGGGCACAGATATTAGTTATAACAAATTCCTTCTCATGAAAAATATTTCTAGCTTTTAGGGATAGAATATTGCCATCCTCATCAATCATATCTCCAGAATATAGCAACTCCTCCAGAGGTACCATTTGAGCTACTGCCACAGACTCCCCCATTTTTAAAAAACTTAAGTTTCTCCACTTTCTCTTTGCTCATTTTAGTTTCCTGAATCAAGATAATATCCGGATTTTGATCTCGAATAAGATTCCTTAATATATCTTGTTTATTGAGACCGTTTAGGCCTCTGATGTTCCATGATATTACCTTCATTTTGAGACCTAGGGGCAGGACTCCTTGATAGTTCTCTGCCTTCCATCAGCTATGTTTTATTTACTCTCCTGGTCCCTGTGCCATTTCATGGTTTTGCGTCCTGGTGGGCATCTTGATGCCCCAAAATCTGCCTTAGACCTGGTTCTGGTTTTTACTCCATTAGGACCTCCTATCTTCTTGGTCTTAATTTTCTTTTCATTTTCTATCATGTTTTCTTCTTGTTGTTCTACCCTGGATTCATCTTGTATGTTACTCCAAAGCTTTTCTCTTTTCCGGGGTGAAGTGGTCATATTTACTTCTATGTTCTGGAATAAGGCATTTAAGTTTGCTTGTGGTGATCCAAACTTGTTGCTCCTTCTCATTTCTATTTCCTGTTCCTGAAGCTCTTTCCCTAAACAGGGTTCTTCTTTCTCTGACATGGGTTCATATCGTTCCTCATGATGAGAGTCAGTGATTTCCTCATCCTCAAGGGTCTCTGTACTGATTTCATCCTCCTTTTCTTGCAACTGAAGGGCTTCAAAGGTATTACCTATTTTGATCTCAAACTCCTTAGTTTCATTCTTCTTGGTCCCCTTCATAGTAGGGTCTTTAGTTAAGTCACTAGATTCATTTTCCTGATTTTCTGAATTCAGATTTCCACTTTTTTCTTCTGCCTTATTGGAGACTTTGTTGTTATTTTTTTCTTTCCATACCAGTTTATTAATATTTTTGTCTTTAATCATAGGTCTTTTAGGGTTGTTGGGACAAGCCTTAGCCCAGTGACCTGCTTTTTTGCAAGAAAAGCACACAAAAGGGAGAGATTCAAATTCAATGGTTTGTTCCCATAACGCAAGTTTGGAATTTATATCAATGGTAGTTGGGAGATCCATATTCTGTGAAATGTTGACGCAGATGCATGCATACACA
Source organism: Cryptomeria japonica (assembly GCF_030272615.1). NCBI lineage: Eukaryota > Viridiplantae > Streptophyta > Pinopsida > Cupressales > Cupressaceae > Cryptomeria > Cryptomeria japonica. The sequence continues at coordinate 85,745 of NW_026728908.1, forward strand.
AGTCTCTTGTGAGCTGCAGTCATTGGGTCTATCGCAATAAGCTCCCCAAAGGAGTTAGCAACTCCTGAGAAAACATCCTCCACCCAGTATTCCAATGGTAGTCCAGGCAGTCTAACCCACACCGGGGAAAATTCAAAAAAGGAATCATTTAGTTCCATGTTAGGGGTCCATTTTCTAATAGAAAGGGATGATTTACCAAACATCCAGGGGCCTCCACTTAGAACTGCTTCCAAATCTTCCCCGCATGAAAAAGAAAACACAAAAAAACCCCTTGGCAGGGCAGAAACTTTAGCCTGTCCTTTCATTCTCCATTTTCTTTTAACAAAGGATCTAACATCCTCAATATTAGGTCAGGGTCCAACAAATTTTCCCACCAAAGAGAGAGTCATTAAAGAAATGCTATGATCAATAACCAAATCAGGAACCTCAATCGCAAGTTTACCTATTCTATTGTCTGATATATCCTTCACAAAGAGGAGAGAAGATTTACCAGTCGGTTTACCAAAGGCATGTCTAGTGAAGAGGCTATTCCATGGTTTAGGTATTCGCCCCTCCTTGGAAGTACCTAAATCAACCTGCACCGCCTCGGGGCAAGAATCTTGCATGTTTTTTAAATTTTCAGGATCAGGAGGAGGGTCCCATGTTCGTGGGTCCCCATCCTGTCTTCCATCCTCATCATTAGCTATATGTCCTCGAGCTGCAGTGGATTCAGACCCAGAGGACCCAGCATTGTTGTTCCCTCCATTTCTCGAATTCAATTTCCCCCCTGCAAATGTTGTTCCCTCCATTTGGCAACTTTTTTTTAAATTGTATGGTTTGAACCAAGGATGTAGGCTCTATAGGCAAGAAGCCACACCATTTCTCCAAGGTTCTCCCCATGGACAAACATGCTCCATTGTCAACACGGTAGAGACGAACCCGCGGGGTTTGAACCTAGGTTGTAGGCACTACAGGCAAGAAGCCCCACCATGAACTAGTTATGTTGTAGGTGATGTTAGTAATGAAATAATGATGGTGTATTGATGGTTAAGAAAAGGGAATAGGAATATTTGGATTGGTGTTTCAATATGAACCTAAGGGGGCAATTGAGTTAGGATGGAATGTGTTCAAGATAGCTTAATTAAATTAATGATTCCTTAAGTTATAGAAAGAAGTAAATGTTAGGAAAGAATGATAGAGTTAATGAAGTTATTAGAATATGATGGTATTCTATGATGTTGTTGCATCCATGTTAAATAATGGCGTTGAGATACCCTAGGGAATGTTAGATGATGAAGATGTTATTTATTTCTGCTTGTGTATTATATTCTTGAGATCATGCTTTAGGTAGATTGTGTGCATGGTTAGTGAATGTGTAAGTAGATGTAAATCATAATTGAGTTACATGTGTTGTATTGGTTTAATGTTTTTTTTTTTTAATTATCTCTATTTGCTAGTTAGTTGGTTAATTTATCTAGGGTATTTTGCCAGGCATTACATGAGGTCCTTCATTTGTGACCTCACAGATTCATAGCTTTAGGTCAAAAATCATTTCACGTGGAGAAGAAGGGTGGTTTTTGTCAATGTCACCAGTCATGTTAAAAAGTTTACTACATATTTTATGACAATAATGAAAAATCATAATTTCACTAATTTTTCATAATTATTCATGACAATTGTAAGTGAATGCAAGAATAACTAAATATAGCTAAGTGTAAAAAGAGGTTATGATAACTCTTTTTGGAACAATATTATTGCAATTTTTATTTTCTATGGGTATAATGGGATATTGATAGTTGTGCCCCAACTTCTATATAAATTGTGTTGTTTCCTCAATTCTTGCATTTGTTAATTTATAAAAAAAAAATTATCACTTAAACAATTGTGTCCAACTATAAGATTTGAGCAAGAAACCCTTGAAATCTTGAAGTTTAGAGGATAAAGATTTTAACATATTTTTAGTAGTTTGTATTTGTAGCAATGTGTAAAAAAGAATTCTAATATACAAAAAAATTATTTCAAATTGATCCATCATTTGTATTATTTTAATATTATATATGTATGTGTATACACACATACATACATACATACACACACATATATATATATACACACTAGACCTTTAATTAATTAAAATCAACTCCAATAAATTGTGCAGTTTTTATTTATAAATGCAAATATTTTCTATTTTTTTAACATTCACAAGTCTATATAATTTATTCAATTTCTCTGGTAATAAGCTTTTATTTTGCCTTCATAAGATGTTTAATTATTAGAAAGTGATTAGAAACTGTGAGAAATAACCTAAATATAAAATCATATTTCAAAAAAATCAATTTGTTTGGGTTATTGTAGTGCATGTCTAATTTTTGGGTAGATTTGTATGTAGTTTTAGTTTTAATTGTTGTGGAAACTTTAGATTTTAGCACATTTTACATTTGAATATTAAAAATTATTTGAGCATTAAAAATATGAACATATTTATATAAAATTTGTGTTTGAAATATTACATTGGAGTTGAAGATCATTAATTGCCAATCTTGACCATAGATGATCTAGGATTGAATTTTGTTGTCTTGAAGTTTTTGGTTTTTCATAAGACCAAACAATCTTGTAATTTTTATAGAGCTATTTAAAATTCATTAGAAATAGAGTGTAGTTTCATAGATTTTATTTTTTGCATGTTATTACAAGAAAACTCAAAATAATGTGACAACATATTAAAAAGGGACGTTTTGTGCTTTCAAATTTACATATTTTTATTTTAGAGCATCTCCATGTCTAGTTAGATTTACAATTAATCTGCATACATAAATTTATAAAAAAATCAAATTTTGATGTATGATTGTAAGTTATTACAAATTGTGTTTCCCCCAAAATCTCTTCATTGAATTGATAATGGTATTTCAACTTACTACTACATTTATAAAACGTCTAACAATGCATTAATAAAACTATATTGTAAAAAGGCTTGAAAACACTTTAGAACTCCTCTTACCTCTTTGATCAAAAAAAATAACGAGTGTTCAATTGCAACGTAGTTCCTACCATACTTGGTAGGACAATTTTGTTGGGGTCGTGGTTATAAAATCCAAGGAAGCTCTAGATGAAGTGCAATCTTGTCTTTGTTGATTCTGAATTATCTTGATATGCATAAATTCAAGGGCTATGAAAATAGTTCTGAAAATTAGGTGGTCAATGTTACCTCATTGCCAAGCGCTCTCAATAGATCAACTCTGTTTATGTGAATAAATTGAGTGAGTTTTGTTTGTTTGTACTTGTAAATACTAAATATTTTTGTGGTTTGACTTTGGAAGAGGATTTTTTGAACTGTGAATCGGTAAGTGTTATCTTCTTTTAATTGATATACTTTTATGTATTTTCTTGGGGAGCATGTAACATGCCAAAAGATGTAAAGATAATTAAGCCCATTTGTCTCTTATGGGTGGAAGTTATTATCTATGACTCGTTGGATATTGCTTGGCTGAAAAATTACTACAATTTTGGATTTGATTACCCAACTTGTAGCAACTTTCTTTGTTATAAAAGTTAAGAGTAACTTCATGAAGTAGATGGAGAGATAAATTTAGAGAAGGAAGGCACGTGAAATATTACTCTACAATTCATTGATGATGACTTCAAAGGATATAAAGAGAGAAAATTATTATTAGGAATTATAATTGATATACTATTAAGAAACAAATAGTTCATATGATTCCACGACTTGAAAGAATATATAGAAAGAAAATTATTAATAAAAGGGTATGCATGAGGTTGGTGTAATTCTTGCCAATTACATCTTGTCCCAATAATAGATCTATATCAGTTGATGGATAAAGTGGGTTTGTTGAAACTGATTTAGAGAGTGTTAAGTAGATGCATTGTGTGAGTGTTCGAATTGAGTGTGAATGAATTGATAGTGGATTTCAGCCAGATGTATTCAAAGCATAAATGCAAATGCAAAGCCAAATTTCTCAATCTCTGCCTATAATAGCGTATAAACATGTATGAAAGCGGGTTTTTGTCAAATGTTGTGGATGCCATGAGTCAGATCAGACGGAAGAACCCTTGGAATGTTTGATAAAATGCACAAATAAGGCACATTGTCTGTTTTCTAAAATGCCTTGAGAGATGCGACCTTGCAAACATAGAGATAGCATGTGAAATGTTTGATAAAATGTCTAAAAGGAATATGGTCTCACAAAATGTAAAGATAACATAGATTCTTAAACATGTGTAATAGCTAGCTCTCCAACTCAATTAATTGAAAGATATAAATAATTTCATTGAAACTACTTAAACAAACATGGATCAACAAAAATATTTAGTTACAGTGTATCAAAGAAAAATCATATGGTTGCATTCAAATAAAGAAAGGTTTATGCTCGGGGTTCTTTCCATAGCGTGTTGGTTAAGTGGTGGTGGTGTTGTTGTGGTCATCAAAGTTCAAACCCTCGTTGGACAATTATGATTGCAGACTTGTATCTTTGTGTGGATTTGAGCCTCAGCTTTGATAATGGAGATGAGGTCCCCCATTTGTGACCACTCATTCATAGCTCTGAGTCAAGCATTTCATGTGGAGTTGGAAGACTTGTCGTGTTAGCATCACTGGTCATGTTAAAAAGTTTACTAGGCACTATTAAAACAAAAACAAAAACAAAGATTTATGTTTTATAAGAAGATTAATTAGAAAAAAATTAATTTTGGGAAAAATATTTTTAAATATAGACTATATTATTTTTTCATATATTTTGTAAAATCATAAGGCACATAACAACATCTAAACAATGCCAAAACAAGTCAAAAATGATTCAATGTCGGATAAAGAAATGTAAAGAAGATTAAAAAAAAAAAACTTGAGTTTCTCTTCTAATTTCTCTTTTTATTCACTCAGCATGCTATGCTTAATGCGTCTTAAAATAAAGGAAGATTGAATTAGAGTGGTGTTGAGTGAGATCCAAGAGAACATGCCAATCCAAGAAGCACCCAACAAAGACCAAGCCTAGGAACAAGAAAAAATTATTAGGGAAATATAATAAGAAAATGAGCAAAAGAGTCATAGAGAAGAATTCCTTTAAAGGGAACTAGCACCCTTGGAAGAGTAGATAAAACTAGAAGACCAAAGATTAAGAGCTTTTTCACCTCTTTGTGGAAAATGAGTTAAATCTAGGATTAGAGCAAGTGGCCCCCTAGCCACATAAGACTAACCACCACAACATCACTTTTGCAATTCACTCATCAACATCAAACTATATCTCATCAAATCAACACAATAGTCCACCATCAAGTGGTACTCCCTAATGAAGTGATTAAACTTTCTATTATGACTCCCACTCAATAAAATAACTTTACTACCATCTACAATGCTCTTATTCCACACAAAGAGAACAATAAACTATATTCACCTTGTTGGATATTAGAGTTGTTGGAATGTGTTGTTGTCATTGATGTCAACATATTCATGTGTTATTGCAGAGAATTGGTTTGGTTGTAGATGTGCTGATGCAGATTAATGGGCTTTGAGATACTTATATGTAGTTAATTCAGTATGAGTTTGAGTGTTTTGGAAAGTGATTTGATCGAGTTATGTGATCCAGTGTGGTGGTTGGTTTTTCTGTTGGTTCTATATTGTAGAGATGTGATTTCTGGATTGTATTGCTCCGGAATTGATTATTTATGTTGTGTGGATTTTGGAGTGTTTGGGATGTTCATGTGTGTCCTTAGTTCAGGTGGTTCATGATTTGGAATTTCACAAGTGTATGCTTCGGTTTGTTGTTGGTGCTCTTGAGCTCTGGTGATGAAATAATGATGATTCTTGTTATCTAAGTTGTTGCGGTTATTGCGGTGGAATTCATGTTGCTTGTTGATGTTCTCTGATCATGTTCTATTCATTTTGGTGGTTTGCATTGATCGTGGTGAGCATTACTGAAGATTTTATTGGTCTGGTGGTATTCTTCGTGTTATACGACTTTTGGCCAACCTGATGGCTATTGCGTGTTGTGGATGATCTTGGTGAGATAATCAGTGATGTTACATGTTCGAGGTTTTTATTTGGGTCCATGTTATGTCCTTGCTGACATTGTATTGGTCCACATATGGATTAATGTATCGTGTGGTGTAATTTTTTAATTATGTCTTATGTGTTGAGTCAACCTTGACATTAAGGTTGATGATTTGTATAAATTAGTGTTACAATCATGTAAGATGTAGGTCTAAGGATTGTATGAGAGTATTGTATGTGCGAAGAAGTGAATTAATCTTTTAGTAGTGGAGAAGAGCAAAGAAATGTTGTTGTGCAGACTATGTGCTTAACTGAAACTGTAATCAAGCATTTGGAGATGTTATTCTTTCAGTTCATGTAATCTGGATTGTTGTCTTATCTTTGTAAGGCAATGAGCTTTCCCGAGGTTGTTTCCCTTTGTTGTTTTTGAGTAGTGAGCTCTAAGAAGTGTGCATGAATGCATGTGCATTCCCCATTGTAATATTTGCACATACTACTATAGAGTATCATCATATTGTGGATAGGTTCCCACTGTGGTTTTTCCCTTGACTAGGTTTTCCACATCAAAAATCCATGTGTTATGTGTGTTGTTGATGTGGTGTTTATATTTCCTATTTCTATTCCTAATCTAATCTAAAGTTGAGATTAATTTGTTTAAGTTTGGTGAAAACTGATTTATCCCCCCTCTCAATTTTCCTGCATTATTGCTACCAACAATTGGTATCAGAGCTTGACCACTTGAGGAGATCCAAGATGGTAATTGTTGTTTTCAAGGAGAGTCTGAGATTTGATGGAACTAATTACTCTATATGGAAGAACCAGATGGAAATTCACTTGAATTGTCTTGGAGAAGATTATTGGAAGATCACAAAGAATGCATACATTGTTCCTCTGAATGGTCCTATAACTGCAACTAAGATAAAATATGTTGAACATAATATAACAACTAAAGAAGCATTGTTGAGTTCCTTGACTGATGTAGAGATGAATAATGTGATGGGATTGCAAACTGCTCATGAGATTTGGAAAAAGCTAGAAACCTTGTATGAAGGAGATAAACATGTGAAAGTTGCTAAATTGTTGAGCTTGAAAGGAAAGTATGAGATGCTGAAAATAGGAGAAGATGAGAATACTTCATCTTTTATGGCTAAAGTGAATGATCTTGATGTGAACATCAGATGTGCTAGTGGAATCCTTGAAGAAGATGAGATTGTGGCTAAAGTGTTGAGATCTTTGCCTCCTTATAAACATAAAGTTGTTGCTATTGATGAGATCCGGACTGTGACAACTATGACAAGAGATATGCTAATTGGTAAGCTTGCTTCTTTTGAATTGAGTGAACTTGGTGAATCACATGCCAAAACTGAGACTACATTTAAAGCTACTGTATCCAGGAAGTAGAACTATGATCCGGGAGAAAGTTCAACTAGGGTTTCCAGATATGAAAAGGAAATGAGAGAGATGAAAGAACAGGAAAGAGAATTGGAAGATCGTGAAGCACTTATTGCTAGAATATTGTCTAAGGGAGTCAGTAAGTATGAAGGAAAGTTGCCTTTGAAATATTTTCATGCAATAAGATTGGTCATTTTGCTTCTAGGTGTCCTGAAAGAGTGTCAAAATATGATAAGCCTTACAAGCCTAATCGAAAGTATAGATATCAGAAGAAGTGTTATTATGCTATTGATGAAGGTGTGACAGATGATGAGTCTAAGAAAGGGAACTCAGAAGATGAATTTGTGTCCATTGCTATCAAGGAAGATGATCTGGTACCTGTTGATTCTACAAGCCGTATTGTTAAAGAGAAAGTTTTGGCTGCTAAGATTGATGAGAAAGATGAATGGGTGATTGACAGTGGTTGTTCACATCACATGATAGGTGATAAAGGTAAATTTGTGAATATGGAGAAGTATGATGGTTGTGTAGTGAGGTTTGGAGACAACAAAGCTTGTGTAATATGTGGTAGAGGTTCTATTTCTCTTGATGGTAAGCATAATACTGATGATATTTTATATATTGAAGGTTTTTAGCATAATATTTTGAGTGTTGGACAGATGGTTGATAACGGATATGATTTACAATTCAAGACTGGGAAATGTAAGATCTTGAATAGTTCCGGTGTAGAAATTGTATCAAGAACTAAAACTAAAGGTAATATCTTTCATCAGAATGCTGGTGAGAAAATTTGTTTAAGTGCTTAGATTGATGAGAGTTGGTTGTGGCAGAAGGATGTGTCATGTTAATTTTCACTTCATGATTAAGATTAGTTCTACTCAAGCTGTTAGAGATCTACCTAAGATAGTAAAGCCTACTAATCCGGTGTGTAAAGAATGTCAATAGGAAAACCAAACAAGAATTTCATTCAAGAGAAAACTATATACATCTAATGGGTTATTAGATCTTGTGCATACTGATTTATGTTGACCGTCTAGGGTGAGAAGCTTGCAGGGAGATAGATACTTTATGTTGTTGATTGATGACTATTCTAGAATGATGTGGATCACTTTTCTAAGGGAGAAATCTGAACCACTTAATATATTCAAAATATTCAAAGATAGAGTAGAGATAGAGACAAAATTGAAGTTGAAGTGTCTAAGGTCTGACAGAGGAGGAGAATTCACTTCCGGTGAGTTTAATTCTTTTTGTGAAGAGCATAGAATCAGGAGATGGTTATCTACTCCGCGAACCCCTTGGCAGAATGGAGTTATTGAAAGAAAGAACAGAACTATTTTGGATGTTGCTAGAACTATGATGATTGAAGGAAATGTTTCGCATATATATTGGATAGAATCTGTTAGCAATACTATATACACATTCAACCGGGTGCATGTAAAAGATGATTCTGGTAAGACTCCTTATGAGTTATGGTTTGGTCATGTTCCTACAGTTAGATATTTCAAAATCTTTGGAAGCAAATGTTATATCAAAAGAGATAAGGATATAGGAAAATTTGATGCAAGATGTGATGAAGGAATCTTTTTGGGATATTCTACTAAGGGAAAAGCCTACCAGTGTTACAACAAAAGACCGAGAAAGATAGTGGAAAGTGTGAATGTGAAGGTTGATGAGAATCATGAGAAGCAAATCAGAGCATGTGGATATGAATCTGATGATCAGGATGTTACTTCAAATAAAGAGTAGACTCCGAGCATGAAGCAAAGTGATCTGGAAGAGACAGTAAATCCAAATGTTGTTGGCGGTGAAGAATTTCAAGAGACTGAAAACCAGAATAATTAGAAGGCCCCCAGGTATGTAAGATTAAATCATTCAGAAAATTAGATTATTGGTGATAAAAATAAAGGTGTGATGACTAAGATAAGAATTGTTGTTGAAGAGACATGTTTGATTTCCAAAATTGAGCCTAAAGATGTTGTTGAAGCTTGTAAAGATAAAAATTGGGTAAAAGTTATGGAAGAAGAGTTAGATCAAATTGAGAAGAACAATACATGGGAACTTGTTCCGAGACCTAAGGAAAAGAATGTAATTGGTACTAAATGGGTGTTCCAGAATAAGCTGAATGAAGATGGAGAAGTTGTTAGAAACAAAGCAAGACTAGTATGTAAAGGATATTCACAGTTGGAAGGTATTGATATTGAGGAGACTTTTTCTCTGGTAGCTATAATTGAAGTTGTTAGATTATTTCTTGCATATGTTGCTCATAAGAAATTCAAGGTATATCAAATGGATGTGAAGTCGGCCTTTTTGAATGGTGAATTGGAAGAGGAAGTCTACATTGAGCAACTGGATGGATTTTCATTGACAGAAGAAGAAGGAATGCTATGCAGATTGAAGAAAGCATTGTATGGACTTAAACAAGCCCCTAGAACTTGGTATGCCAGATTGGATAGATATTTGATGTTGGGATTCTATAAACATACTATTGATGGTAATTTGTACGTCAATATTGATAATGATAATATTTTGATTGTTGAAGTATTTGTTGATGATATTATTTTTGGAGGAGATGATGATTTGAGTAATAAATTTACTAATGATATGCAAAAAGAATTTGATATGTCTATGATAGGTGACATGAAATTCTTTGTGGGATTGCAAATTACATAGATTGATAAAGGCATTTTCATATCTCAATCTAAGAATGTGAAGGAATTGTTTTGATTAATTAAAAATGGGTTTTTGGAAGGAACCCGGAACCTTGATTACATATTAGGAGGAAGAAAAAGCATTAAAGAAGCAAGAAAAAATAGTGCCTGGACACCCATACAAAGATCAGATCCCAGAAAAACAAACAGGGATCACAAGACAAAGAGAACATCAAAAGACAGTCGAAGGACAGCACAAAGACAACATCGAGATAGCACAAAGACAAGATCGGCTAGATGTTTCTTATGAGCTCTTTTGCATGAACCACCATCTGCTTCATATTGATCGCAGAGTTCTTCATATCATCAAGCTCTTTTTCCTTGATGCCCACCTACTTCCGGGTGTTGGCCTTTGTTATTTTTTCATGACCCATCTTCTCTATCTTCTCATCTTCCCTACCTTTAATCTGTTTAAATTTATTTATCAACATGTTAACATGGTCGATAGTGGCCTTAAGGATCTGAAAATTTTGCTCAGCAATCCTCTTCATAGTAAGCTCCATTTTATCCACTCTATTGAGCAGGTTGTTCAGGTTAATTTCTAGACCTTTATCATCTCTGATTCCTTCCAGATCCTTCACCTTCTTTTCCATTTCTATAATTGTACTAACCATTTCTTCAATAGCCTCAGCCTTGTTAATAGCTACCATTAATTCTTTGACGTTCGTAGATAGAGGCTTCTCACCTATGGTTGCCCTTTTGATCATATTAAGATCAGTCTTCAAATCACCAATCTCTTTCGTCATTTTGCTAATGACCTCATAGAAACCCTTGATGCTATCATTACCTATGGCACCTTGGAAAACATTTTGATTGCCCATGTTGGTCGCCTAACCCTCATTCTGCATTCTCTATGTGTTCAATTTCTCCCCATGGTTAGCATCCAGTATTTCATCTTCCTCCTTACCCTTGTTCTTGTCTATTTTTTCAGCCTCAGAATCCTCATCAAAATAAATAATAATCTTCCTTTTCACCTTATTTATCCCCTTACTGGTCTTCTTGATCCTTTGGGTTTGTTTACCCATTCCCTTTCTCTTCTTACTTTTTATAAGTTTATCATCAAAAGACTCTTCCTCAGAGTCCACAGCAATACCCTTTCTCTTTCCCTTGGTCTTCCCCTTGTTGCTAAAAGCTTCAGACTCGCCCTCAGTTTCAGAATAGAGATTGAACCCACTATCCTCACTTTCAGTATCCTCGTCCCTAATTTGTTTGCCTTTACTAATGGGTTTCTCAATAATTTTCCCTTTCAACATCTTGTAAACTAAAACCATTAAACCCTGGTGAAGGGCATGATCTATTTGGGAATCTTTATGCATTTCACGAATAGTATGATCCATAGAGCAAGCAAGATAGTAAGGCAGACTAACCTCATCACCATGGCGAAAGTGGTTGAGCGACACAAAATGATGCCCATAAGCCCTTGTGAATCTCCCATTTAGAGTAATGTAGATGATGGTGGCAAATAGCACAAACCTCCACAGCCTACAAATATGCTTAGAGGAATAGTAGGGATTATCTGCCCTCACCAATTTCTTTTTTCACCATCTATGACAGGGAACCTTTTTGCAGCCTTGTCAGACACACTTTGGTCTTTGTAAAATTTCATACCCTCTTTCACCATGCACATAGCTTCTGCAATAACATCCTCATCCACTTGCATCATCTGGGTACCGACAAGAATCTTACCACTCTTCCAGTTTTTTATGAAATGCTTAGTGACAGTAGGGTCTTTGCCACAAAGCCTTTCCATAAAAACATTCAAACCTCCTTCTTGAAGAATCTCCAATACTTCATTGTTTTTCTTCCAATCCGAGCAAGAAGCCGGTTCAAACCTCTTTTTATTGCCCCCCATTTTATCCTTAAATTCTCAATTCTTCCTTATCACAACTCTGTTATTTTCTCTGCAAGCTCTATGAAAAAACCTAACAATTTTATTGTTGCTATGCAAAGCCACCCAAAATCCATGCCAAATAAATATGATATGACAAATAAAACAAGCCTCACTGTCGTTGTGATCAATCATAGACAAATGAGGAAAAGGCATTAGAGGTTATGATTAGCTAAGACACGTTGCTTCATCGAGATCCAGTCCAGTTCAATCAAAGATTTCGCCTCACACTTAAGATTACTCTCACCATAAAGGGTAATAATTTTGTGAAGGAATTGTTGAAGAAGTTTGGGTTACATGATTCCAAACCTGTTGGAACTCCTATGGTGATTAGATGCAAGATGACAAAAGATAATGAATCTTCGAAGGCTAACCAGACCCTGTATAGATCTATGATTGGGGAACTGCTATATTTGACTCAAACTAGACCTGACATTATGAATGTTGTATGCCTTGTTGCAAGATTTTAGGGTGATCCTAATGAAAGTCATGTTACTGTTGTAAAGAGGATATTCAGATATTTGAAGGGAACAATTGATTATGGTTTGTGGTATCTGAAGAATGATGATTTCATTTTGAGTGCTTATAATAATGTTGATTGGGTAGGTGATGTTGATTACTGGAAGAGCACTACCGGTGGAGAATTCTTTTTGGGAAAGAAGTTGATTTCTTGGGCAAGAAAGAAGCAAGATGTTATTTCTTTATCTATTGTAGAATCTGAATACATTATTGCTGCTAGCAATTGTACTCGGGTACTTTGGATGAAGTAGATGGTGAAGGATATTAGAGTTGTTTATAATGAGCCTACTATTATATATTGTGACAATTGTATTGCTATAAATATTTCTAAGAATCTGGTGTTGCATTCTAAGACAAAACATATATCAATCAAGTTTCATTTCTTGAGGGAGAGGGTGAATGAGAAAGAAGTCAGATTGGAGTATGTACCTACAAAGGAACAGATTGCAGACATCTTCTTGAAGCCTTTGCTTGTAGATACATTTGTGTATCTGAGAGATAAGTTAGGGGTGATTTCCCCTCCTGATATGAACTAGATGCATTGAGTTGCATCTTGTAGAGCCCCTCCCCGGTCAAGCTCTAGTTAACTTAGTTGACCATGGTTGACCATATTAATAAATGCTATAATTGAATAGGATGGGCTATGTTAGCTGGATAGATTAGTGGGAAAATAATTGAACCAGGTTATGGAATCATTTTACCTTGCGGTACACATTTTGATGTGTTATGGATTTAGATCCTATATGATCCACTGATTTGATAATCTTGATATGACGTATGTCAACTATCTCAGAATTTGCAGTTTTTCATTATGATATTAAAAAACATGGATGCATGTCATATTAATGATTGAGTTTCATGAGGATTATGATGATGCCCTTTGAGTAAATTGCTTTATGTGGATTTTATTGGATAAATGATAGATTGATCGTTATAATTGAAATTGTATGCAAAGTGTCTGAATTGTATTCTTTTCATATGTTGATATTAAATGTGGTTATTTGGGGTTACTAATGTGCAAAGTGAGATGTGCAGGAAAATTAATCCATGTGGCCATGGAAACTATTTAGAGAATCAAGCCTAAACCTATGTGCATTTGTGAAGCCAAGGTTTGTCTATTTGGAGAGACAACACCTCATTTGTAAATGTGTTTTAATTTGTAAATATTTATGCTTGGATGTGTGTTTAATTTGAAAATTATTTAATTTATAAATTCCAAAAAAAAGGAACATTGCCATGTGTATTTAGTGATGTGTAATTCTTTTGTGGTGTCACTTGACACATGTGTTGTAAAGTGAGTTGGCAATGACATGTCCCTTGGGAGGAAATTAATTTTACCAATGCATTTTTCAATTATCCTAGTATGGTCCCAAGAAAGTCTTGGATAGGGAGCCATTAGAAAGGTCAACTCAGGGTTGACCCGTAGGTAAACTTTGGGTGAGTTTCTAGAGGGTTAAATTAACTCCTAGGGTCAAGTTAGGGGCATTTTTAGTGGGCCATATGATGTACCTATGGATGAAGGCCAAATTTAGCCATGTGTCCACTCCCTAGGGACTATTTAATCACCCAAAAGTTGAGTTTTCCAAGTTGGTCGAATTTCAACTTTTGAGGATCCTACCTAGGTTAGACAACCCTCATCATGATTGGCATTGCTCTTCCCCATTCCTTTTACCTTTTTGATGTTCCTTGGCTAGAGAGTTTGTAAGGTGTTGGGAAGACCAACCAATGAACATCCCTCACCCTTCCCAAGAGGATTGGAAAGAGTGAGGAGTTTCTTCTTAGGGAATGGTTTGGGAGGGAGAAGTTTGATCAACCACTCTCCATTTTTTGAGACATAGATTTTCTTGAGTTTGGTTCTTGGATTGGGAAGTTTTTGGCTAAGTTTTGAGAGGAAAAATATAGTGGATTTGGCAGCTCTTCTACAACTTCTATTCATCATTTTGGCATATTTAAGGTTGGTTGGTTTACTATCTCATGTTGTTGCTTTGAGTTTTGAAAGGATTGTTTGTTGTGGTTGTTTTCCCATTGTTGATTTCTTAGTATGTTTAGGAAGATGTTGGGTTCTTCCTTTTGTGTTTGTGATATGTTGGCATTATAACAGACAAGGAGAGATTGTTGGCATTTCAATAAGGATATTGAGAAGGTTGTTGATGATTATGGATATAACTAATTAAGGATGTTTACTATCTTAATATTATTATTTTTGTCATTGATGTCAAGAATTGATTTTCTAATTTAGTATGATGTTGCCATATCTTGAGAAGTATGATTTGATGAGTATAAAGATGTCGGTAAAAGACACAGAAAAAATATGATGAATAAGGGGAGAAATAAGTTATTCAATGGGCAACTATTACCAAGTTAGACAATGATGAGATCATGATGTTTAGATTGTTTTGATATCATACATATGTTATTGGTTTTAAGGTTAATACTATACTATGTTACCAAGCAAAGAACCTAGTCGGTAAACCCTAAGGTTATCGCTATCGGTTAATGAAGGTGAAATGTCTACCGAGTGAAGTTTAGTATTTACCGAGCTGCAACCGAGTAATAACAGAATGCATTAAATGATTACATGCATCATTTAATGAAGGAAACTGATGAGCTGACCATGATTAAATGATTGGTATGTCGTGAATGAAGTTTGTTAAAGAATCTATGGCAAAGGAAAATCGGCAGGAAGATCTACAGCGCAGATTGAACCGCAATACCCTAGCACAAGTTCCAAGAAATGTATGCAAGTTCCAAGGCAGGGTAAAATGTTTTCAGATCGAAGGATACATTGAACCTGGTCAAAGTTTGAAGATCTGATGGCTATGATTGATCATGGGAAATATGATCAAGGAGATTAAGTGGTTAGCTATTGTTTATAAATAAGGAACTGTTGATAAACAATGTATGCGGGCAAGTGTATGCACAGGGATGCTACATAGTGATTACTGAGCACTGAAGCTTGAAGACCTGTTTTGAATAACGAAGTATAAAGCCCAGTAGATGGACAAGAGTAGTTCTATGTCTATATTATATTGAGCAAATAAGAATCTGCTTTAGCATTTTAGATGTGAAGTTGCAGATAGATTTTTACTACTGTTATTTTGTAAAGTGACAAAAAATTTCTTAACTGAGTTGACTTAACAGTCTTATTTGTAAAACCCTCTAGCAAGGTGACATTCTAATTGAGTGTTTGAAATCCTTTAACAAGGTCACTTCTAACAAGGTGAAGATCCTAACAGATCTGAGGGAAATCCCTTAACCGAGTCACATCTAGCAATGTGTTTGTAATCTTTAACAGGATTTGCTTTTAACCAAGCATACTCTAGAAGAGTATATTTCTTAGTGGGTCCAAAATCCCACAGTGGTTTTTCCCTATTTGGGTTTCCACGTTAAATCTAGTGTTATGAGTATTATGATGTTTATATGCTTTTGAGTTTGCATGTTTAGCAGTTTTGGTTATATTACTAAAGTATATGTTATCGAGGTTGAATATGTTGTTTTTATGGAAGATTAAGTTTGTATGATTCACCCCCCCCCCCTCTCATCTTACTAGCTTGGCATCTGTACTTAACATTAAGTATCAGAACTATAAATTGGTATCAGAGCTTTGGACTCCGGAAGAAAAAGTTTAAAGGTACTTGAGGAAAAGATCCAAAGATGTATAAGAGGGATGCACCAAAGCTGAACAAGTCAAGTTTCTCTACATGGCAGAAAAGGATGAAGCTGCACCTATCAGGAGTTGGAGAATATGTTGAATATTATCTGGAGAATGATTTCATCACACCGAGCACCTATCTATTGACAATGAAAGAGATAAAGGCAAAGCAAGAACATATCCAAGCAATGATTGGAATAACATCTGCATTGACCGATTCAGAGTTTAATGATCTAGAAGGATGCAATGATGCAAAGGCAATGTGGGACAAGCTCATATGTGTGTATGGCGGTGATGAACATGTTCAAAGAGCAAAAGTGGATAGTCTAAGAGGACAACTTGAATCTATGAGGATGAATGAAGGTGAGAACATAACCCAATACAATACAAGACTAAAGGAGATTGTCAATCAAATCAAAGGAGCAGGTGGAACTATTGAAGAAAATGATATAACAAGTAAGTTGTTAAGAACCCTTCTACCAGCTTATGCAATCCGAGTCTCTGCAATCAATGAATTAAGGTTTGTACCCAATATGCCAGTTTCTTTAGATGCTACTATTGGTAAGCTACATGCATTTGAGTTGAGTAACTTTGATAACAGTGGGTCTTCGGTAAATAAAGTTGAATCTGCATTTAGTTCTTTTCATCTTGATGAATCTAATGATTACAATGAAAGAAAGTATAAGTACTCTGAAGGAGATCACAGTGGAGCAAGTGAAAGATTTCATAAGAACATGGAAGAAGTACACAAACTGTATGAGGAAATCAGAAAGCAAGAACAGTTTGAAGCACTCTATTAGTCAGAAGGTTACCGAGAGGCAAAGGTAAGTTTAAAGGAAAACTACCTTTGAAATGTTTCAATTGTGATAAGATAGGACATATGGCTTCTAATTATCCTGAAAAAGATTCTACTAAAAAGAGAGATTACCAAGATGATAGACAAAAAGATAATCATTATAGAGGACAGCGAGACTTCAAAAGAAGAGATAGAAAGACATGCTTAATAGCCGATTAGGAATCCAATGATGATAAATCAGATGAAACTGATATAGAGGAAGTAGTTTATGTGGCTATCAAAGATGGATCAGATGAAGAAAGGTATCAAGAAAAAGCCCTAATATCTCACATAAATACTAATGATTCTTGGATCATAGATAGTGGATGCTCACATCACATGACAGGTGATAAACACAAGTTTGTTATGTTAGAAGACTATGATGGAGGCTATGTAATATTTGGTAATGATGCACCATGTCCGGTAAAAGGTAAGGATCCATAACACTTCTTAACAATGCAAAGTGCAATGATGTTTATTGGGTTGAAGGTTTGAAATATAATTTGTTGAGTGTAGCACAGCTAAACAATATAGGATACCAAATAGAATTTCAAAAAGGAATTGTCAAAGTTCATGACAAAAATGGAAAGTTAGCTGCTACCGGGACACAAACAAAAGGTAACACATTTCACCTTGACTCAACTTAGAATAAGTGTCTATATGCAAAGATAGATGATACTTGGTTATGGCATAAAAGGTTTTGTCATGTAAATTTTGATAATCTGATCAAAATAAGCAAGAAGCACCGAGTAAGAGGTCTACCGAGTCTTGAAAAACCTGAGAATGCTATGTGTCGAGGATGTCAGATGGGTAAAATGACAAGATCAAGCTTTACAAGTAAGTCTTACACTTCTAAAGGAATTTTAGATCTTGTGCACACTGATCTTTGTGGTCCTATGAAAGTTAAAAGTTATTATGTTGATAAATATTTCATATTATTTGTGGATGACTACTCAAGGATGATGTCAGTTATGTTTCTAAAAGAAAAATCAGAAGCTTTTCAAATGTTTAAATGGTACAAAGCAAGAGTTGAAAATGAAACAAGAAGACAACTGAAATGTCTTAGATCAGATAGAGGAGGAGAATTCACATCTGATGAGTTCAACTTATTCTGCAATGATCATGGTATTAAAAGACAAGTCTCTGCACTGAGAACTCCACAACAAAATAGAATTGCTGAGAGAAGAAATGGATCTATTGTGGATTGTGCCAGAACCCTGATGATTGAAAAGAAAGTGCCACAAACATTTTGGAGAGAAGCAATAAGCACAGCAGTTTACACCCTAAACCGAGTACAACTGAAGAAAGGAACTTTGAAGACACCATATGAAATCTAGTATGACAAGAAACCTAATGTAAGTTATTTTAAAATCTTTGGAAGTAGATGCTATGTACACAAAGATGATAGAAATGGCAAGTTTGATCAGAAAAGTGAAGAAGGAACATTTCTTGGTTATTCTTCTAGAAGTAAAGCATTTAAATGTTTGATCAAATCATCTAACAAAATAGCAGAAAGTGCAAATGTGAAAATTGATGAATTTGTAGAAAGAAATGATGAAGGAAACTTCAAAGAACCAGAAGATTATGATGGATTTGTCTATGTTCAACCGACAAGTCTTACTGAGAGAACTATTGAAGGAAATGAAGAGAATAGTCAGTTACTGAGTGATGAAGAAGATCATACAGAGCCTACCGAGCCTGTATTAGCCAAGTATGTCAGAAGACATCATGCATCAAGTCAGATTATAGGAGATAAAGATAATCCAGTGATGACAAGGAACAAACTGAGACAGAACACATGTCTGATATCTGAATTTGAACTGAGAATAGTGAAAGAGGCATTTAACAGTGAAGATTGGATAAATGCTATGACAGAAGAGATTGATCAAATCAAGAAGAATGACACATGGACACTGATCCCAAGACTGAAGGACAAGAATGTAATCGGTACAAAGTGGATTTTTTTAAACAAGTTGAATGAAAAAGGTGAGGTCATTCGAAATAAAGCTAGACTAGTTTGCAAAGGTTATGCTCAAGAAGAAGGAATTGATTATGGTGAAACTTTTGCACCTGTGGCTAGACTAGAAGGAGTAAGAATATTGTTGGCATATGTTGCTTACAAGAATTTCAAGGTATATCAAATGGATGTCAAATCTGCATTTCTGAATGGTATATTAGAAGAAGAAGTTTTTATTGAACAACCTGAAGGATTTGTTGAAAACAAGAATAAAGATCAAGTATGTAAATTGAACAAAGCTTTATATGGTTTGAAACAAGCACCCAGAGCATGGTATGAAAGATTGCACTCTTATTTAATCAAGATTGGTTTTATAAGAACAAGTGAAAATAGTAACATGTACATGAAGAATGATGAAAATGGAATATTGATCTCAGCCATATTTGTTGATGATATTATCTTTTGTGGAAATGACTCTCTATGTAAGAACTTTGGAAACGAAATGAAAAAAGAATTTGAGATGTCATTAATCAGTGAGATAAAGTATTTTATAGGTTTACAGATACTGCAAATGAAAAATGAGATTTTAATTACTCAATCCAAGTACATAAAGGAAATATTGAAGAAATTTGGAATGGAGGATTCAAAACCAGTAAGTACTCCTATGACTACCAATTGTAAATTATCAAAGAATGATGAATCTGCATTTGTTGATGAGACACTTTACCGACCATGATTGGAAAGTTACAATACGTAGTTCACAATAGGCCAGACATAGCACATGTAGTAGGTATAGTTGCAAGATTCTCTGCAGATCCTAAGGAAACACACATGACAGCAATCAAGAGAATTTTCAGATACTTAAAAGGCACTGAAGATTATGGCTTAGTATATCAGAAAGGAAATGACTTTGATTTTAAAGTTTATACTGATGTTGATTGGGCAGGCAACATTGATGACAGGAAAAGAACAAGTGGAGGAGCTTTCTTTTTAGGAGAAAGACTAGTGAGTTGGCTTAGCAAGAAACAAGGATGTGTTTCACAGTCAACAGCAGAAGCTGAATACGTTGTTGCAGCATTGAATTGTACCAACATAGCATGGATCAAACAACTGTTGGAAGGTATAAATGAGAAAGTTACCGAGCCAATAACTATATTCTGTGACAATACTAGTACCATTAACATTTCAAAGAATCCTATTATGCACTCTAAGACAAAGCACATCTCTATCAAATATCATTATCTTAGAGAAGAAGCTCAAGAGAAGAAAGTGGTGTTGTAATATGTTTGCACAAAGGAACAAATAGCAGATATCTTCACCAAGCCACTGCCAAGGGACACTTTTGAGTATCTCAGAAGTAAGTTAGGGGTTCTACCCCTATCTTCTACTCACTGATCGAGTTTGGTGAAAGCATCAGTTCGATGACTCTACAGAATATCTTTTAGGAGTTGATGCTAATTTACACACTTTAGGAGGTTTTCTAAAGGTGTGCAGGAAACAAATACAGGAAATAAGAATTGAAGACATAAATGCTCTGACCAAGACTAAGTTGACACATAACAGTAGGAAATCACTTCATACAAGAAGAAATAATGTTTTAGTTCTTTACTTTTCGGCATTGTTGTCAAAGGGGGAGAAGACTGAAGAAAAGCAAGACTGAAGAGAAAAGAAGAGAAGACTAATGTAAGGGGGAGAATTCTGATGACAGGGGGACAGCATTTCAACATTTCAAAATCTCATAGCAATCCGAATCAATTAGGTCAAATCAATTGGTTTTGCCATCAATGCCAAAGTGGGAGATTGTTGGCATTATAACAAACAAGGAGAGATTGTTGGTATTTCAATAAGGATATTGAGAAGGTTGTTGATGATTATGGATATAACTAATTAAGGATGTTTACTATCTTAATATTATTTTTTTTGTCATTGATGTCAAGAAATTGATTTTCTAATTCAGTATGATGTTGCCATATCTTGAGAAGTATGATTTGATGAGTATAAAGATGTCGGTAAAAGACACAGAAAAAATATGATGAATAAGGGGAGAAATAAGTTATTCAATGGGCAACTATTACCGAGTTAGACAATGATGAGATCATGATGTTTAGATTGTTTTGATATCATACATATGTTATTGATTGTAAGGTTAATACTATACTATGTTACCGAGCAAAGAACCTAGTCAGTAAACCCTAAGGAACCTAGTCGGTAAACCCTAAGGTTATCGCTATCGGTTAATGAAGGCAGAATGTCTACCGAGTGAAGTTTAGTATTTAACGAGCTGCAACCGAGTAATAACAGAATGCATTAAATGATTACATGCATTATTTAATGAAGGAAGCTGATGAGTTGGCTATGATTAAATGATTGGTATGTCGTAAATGAAGTTTGTTAAAGAATCTATGGCAAAGGAAAATCAGTAGGAAGATCTACAGCGCATATTGAACCGCAATACCCTAGCACAAGTTCCAAGAAATGTATGCAAGTTCCAAGGTGGGGTAAAACATTTTTAGATCGAAGGATACATTGAACCTGGTCAAATTTTGAAGATCTGATGGCTATGATTGATCATGGGAAATGTGATCAAGGAGATTAAGCGGTTAGCTATTGTTTATAAATAAGGAATTATTGATAAACAATGTATGCAGGCAAGTGTATGCATAGGGATGCTACATAGTGATTACCGAGCACTGAAGCTTGAAGACTTGTTTTGAATAACAGAGTATAGAGCCCAGCAGATGGACAAGAGTAGTTCTATGTCTATATTTTATTGAGCAAATAAGAATTTGCTTTAGCATTTTAGATGTGAAGTTGCAGATAGATTTTTACTGCTGTTATTTTGTAAAGTAACAGAAAATCTCTTAACCGAGTGGACTTAACAGTCTTATTTGTAAAACCCTCTAGCAAGGTGACATTCTGATTGAGTGTTTGAAATCCTTTAACAAGGTCACTTCTAACAAGGTGAAGATCCTAAATTATCTAAGGGAAATCCCTTAACCGGGTCACATCTAGCAATGTGTTTGTAATCTTTAACAGGATTTGCTTTTAACCGAGCATACTCTAGAAGAGTATATTTCTTAGTGGGTCCGAAATCCCATAGTGGTTTTTCCCTATTTGGGTTTCCACGTTAAATCTGGTGTTATGAGTATTATGATGTTTATATGCTTTTGAGTTTGCATGTTTAGCAGTTTTGGTTATATTACTGAAGTATATGTTACCGAGGTTGAATCTGTTGTTTTTATGGAAGATTAAGTTTGTATGATTCACCCCCCCTCTCATCTTACTATCTTGGCATCTGTACTTAACATTAAGTATCAACTATCATGATATTGTGGTTTTATGATATTGTTTTGGGAGTTTTTCAAGGTCAAACTCACCCTTGGGAGGGTAGAGTGGCCTTGGGGTGAAGGGTTGTTTGACAGCCTATGAGTGTAGAGGCTCTCTTTGGAAGAGAGTGATTTATAAGGGATTATGGGACCCTTGCTGCATAGTGTTTTGTTTATGCAATGGGGGTCATAAGGGGAGTTTGTAGGCTTGTATTCCTTTGGGGACATAAGGAATTGTTGGGACAAGTTTGGAACTTGTGGATGTGCTTTTGGTAGACTTGCAATGGCTTTATGTTCTCCTACTTGTAGAATTCTCCTCTAGGTATTTGGTCCACCTTCACCCCACTTGAAAAGTAACATAAGTGATGTTGTCTATCTTTGGGTTGGGAGTGTGTATGTTGTGAGTTTTCTTTCTTGTATGTGTATTGTTTGTGTGTCTCTCGTTTAGCCTTGGTTCTCCTAGCTCGGGGGTGGCTTCTTGTAAGCCTAGGTTGGGAGGTGAGGCTCCATGGTCACAACCTACAAGCTGTAATTTACAGGTTTTCTTTGGGAATAAAGGATGAAGAAAAGTCAAGATCGTGTGCATGGTCTTCTATTAGATTGTTTGGAATTTTGTAAATATGTAATGCAACAAGCACTCATTTTTAGAAATGTAAAAGGCTTGAGGATGTGATTTTTGTTACTATTGCATAATGGATTTGAAAAGAAAAGAAAAAAAGTATATTTACTCTTGGTTGTATTATCATTGTAAAGAAATCAAAGAAGAAATTTAAAAGCATTCCTATATTGTATTTATCACCATGGAGTAGATTAGGAAAAGTAAACTTAATTTATGTTCTAATGTTTATTGAAAGGGAAAATATGTATATATATGTAAATAAAATGGTAGAATAGTATTTTAATAAAAAGTAGTTTACCTATTTGCTCAGTTTTAATGGTGTACACTAGTGTGGTATGGGATCCTAATATGCAATGTTGAGTAAAACATATATATATATATATTTGCAAGCATTTATTTATATTCCTTATGTTAAAAGTTGTTAGTAGAATATCTGCAGTAGATCCTAAATAATTAGCAAAATGTAAAATCAGCAAGTTTAAGTTTAAATTTAAAAATGGATTCATTCATTATGTACACTACATTATATTGCTGGTTAGTCTTAAAGAAAATAAAATCATTACGGTTACAATATACCATTCTAACTATTTCCTAGTTAAAAGATCAGATTTATTTCCTACATTAGCATTCAATGAAATTTTTGTTACTAGGAATGTAAAATCTAAGAGTATTTATTTGGAGCAGTATAGTCATTCTCTTTTGCTTATATTCTGATTTGCATTTAAAACAGGTGATGAAGTTATGTTATTATTTATGAAACTAACTAATATTATCCTAAAATCTGAAAAAAATTTACATTGTAGCATTCTGTTTATTTATTTCATTTAGTAATCTGGAAAACAACAGTAAGCATACCCTTATGTGAATGCAATAATTTTCACCTGTGTATTTCTATCTATTTATAAAAAAAAAAGAGAAAGCATTACAAGTGGGTTAATATGGTACTGCTAAACTCAACTAATCTGCAATAGAACATTGTGTTTAAAATAGTGGTTATATTTATTTCATCAAACCATAGGTCTATACCTATTTAATCATTAATATAAAATTAGTACTGTTGGTTAGTATAAACAAATTGATTTAAACAAAAAGAATTGTTGTGTTGAGTATCTGAGAAATACATCAGATTTCACCTAAATCCTTGGCCCTATGTTTGGTGTGTGTATATATATATATATATATATATATATATATATATATATGAGTTTCTAAATGTATCTCAGTATTTGTAAGCATTGCGATAAATATTTATTTAAAAAAATAATAATAAATAATGATATTAAAAAAATAGAGAAGGGTTTGATGGCCCTTGCTGGGTCATGGCGGCCACCATCGATGGTGCCATCATAGACTGCGACGGACGCCACAGTCGATGGCGCCACCGGAGCCGGTGGCGGACACCACTTTCGGTGGTGTCGTCACATACTACGACTAACGCCACAGTCGGTGGCGCCGCCGCAGCCGGTGGCAGACACCACCATCTGTGGTGTCATCACCATCTATGACGGACGCCATAGACTGTGGTGCCACCTTAGCCGATGGCGGACACCACCGTATGTGGTACCTCCATCAATAGTGGCACACGCCACACAGCACAGCACAACCCCCCCCCCCCGCTCAGTGTAAAACCTACATTGCTCCCTTTCAAACCTCTACTCTCTTCGGCCCTGAGTCCTCTTCCACCTGCACACACACACACAAAGAAAAATATGTTAGAAGAAAAGAAGCCCTAACCCAATTTCGGGTTAGGGTTAGTTATTGAAAAGAATAAAAATAAGGGTAAAGTTATAAGAATAAAACAAACCCTAGATAGGGTTGTAAAAAGAATATAATAATATCATAAATAAAAAGAGGGGGAATACCATTTCAAATTTTGAAATGCTAAATGTTAGAAAGATTATTTCTCCAATTGTTGTTGGGATAATATTTTAAACTAGAACCTATATTATAGGTAAATACATTTATGTGTATATATATATACATTCATATGCCAATGATCATATATATACATATATATATTAACGTTTAAGTTAAATTTCTTTTGTCAATTTTAATATTGGAATTATAAAAAAAAAAGTAAAATATTTATTTTAACCTATAAGGTTAATATTGGCCTAATATTAAAAAGTTGAAATTTAATATCTAAAGAGGGATTAAATTCGACTATAACGTGAAATGAATTTAATAGGCAAATATTATATTTGTTTTTGTTAACTTTATTAGTCAAATTCAAACTATTAATTAATGTTAATACACTGAGTTTGAAATAATATTGATTCAATGGATCCTAGGTTTATTTAAGTTATATAAATACATTCTGGGAATTCTAATGGGATACATTAGTTGGAATAATTTAATGAAGGTTTTTGAATGATTATTATTGATTTAGTGTGAGGGTGTGGTAGTGGAATAATATACTTTTCTAAAAAAAAAACTTGTGGGCCTGATCTTGTGTACTTATTTAACCAAGTGGAACCTTTTATTAAATAATTTAATTATTATAATAACGTTTGACACTTTAATTTTATTTGATCAACTAATTAATGTTAATACATTCAAATTGTATTAATATTGAATTAATTAAGTTATAAATGAAGAAATTATAATATCAATGATTGGGTAAACTTGACATTAGATAAATAATTATTGATTCAAGAAGTTGTATTAATGTCAATTTAGTAGAATTTGGGTCATTTAAATATTATAAAATGTAACTAAAATTGAAGGGGCATTTGAGCGAATTTATTTAATATCAAAAAGGATATTGTCCCTATAAAATTAATTTATTTTGTTTTGATAATAGGAGTTATCATAATGGTTACTTAAGTAAAATCTAATCTTGTTGCTTAGGAGTTCAAATTGAAACCTAAGACTTCTAGTTAAATTTGAATCCATCACTCACTTTAGAAACCCATTTTAATACCAATTAAGATTTCGTTTAGAACAACTTGTTAAGTTGTCACATTTAATTAAGCATAGGTCGCAAGTAATTAAGTGTTCAAAAAAAAAAAAAAAAATTGTGTTTTTTGCCCAAAAGTTTGGGCATGACACACTGATCCGGTGGACTTCATAGTCTTATCCTGTTATCTAGATTGATGAGTGGGTGTTGCTACTCCGGGGGAGTAGTCAATGTGTGTTTTAGTTGTTCATATTTGTGAATTTGTTCTAAAAGGGAGAGATTATCTGTAAGGGAGAGAGAATAATGATTTGTATGTGTCTTTGGCATTGTTGTCAAAGGGGGAGAGATGCGTGTGAAAAAAATTCTTATTTATTTAAGGTGGAGAGCTATGTGTGCATGATCTCAGGGGAAGATTGTTGGAGTTGATTTCTTTCTTTGTATTGATTAATTTTCAAATTCATATGTTGCCATCAATGCCAAAGGGGGAGATTGTTGAATATTAGAGTTGTTGTAATGTGTTGTTTTCATTGATGTCAACATATTCTTGTGTTATTGTAGAGAATTGGTTTGTTGCAGAGAGTTGAGTTGGTTTGCTTCCAAATGTGCTGATGTAGATTAATGGGTTTTGAGATACTTATATGTAGTTGATTCAGTATGAGTTTCAGTGTTCTGGAAGATGGTTTGGTCAAGTTATGTGATCCGGTGTGGTGGTTGGTTTTTCTATTCATTCTATATTGCAGAGTTGTGATTTCCAGATTGTATTGCTCCGAAATTAATTCTTTATATTGTGAAAATTTTAGAGAGTGTTTGGGATGTTCATGTGTTTCCTCAGTTTGGGTGGTTCATGATTTAGAACTTCACAAGTGTATCTTTCAGTTTGTTGTTGATGTTCTTGAGCTCCGGTGATGGAATAATGATTATTCTTGTTATTCGAGTTGTTACGGTTATTGCAGTGGAATCTGCATTGCTTGTTGATGTTCTCTAATCATGTTCTATGTGTTTTGGTGGTATGTGTTGATCATGGTTTGTATTATTGAAGATTTTATTGGTCTGGTGGTATTCTTCGTGTTATACGACTTTTGGTCGACCTGATGGTTGTTGTGTGTTGTGGATGATCTTGGCGAGATAATCGGTGATGTTGTGTGTTTGAGGATTTGATTTGGGTCCATGTTATGTCCTTTCCAACATTGTACTGGTCTGCATATGGATTTATGTATCGTGTGGTGTAATTTTGTATTTAGGTCTCATGTGTTGAGCCGACCTTGAGGTTAAGGTTGATGATTTGTATAAATTGTGTTGTAACCATGTAAGACGTATGTCTGTGGATTATATGAGAGTATTGTATGTGTGAAAAAGTGAATTAATTTGTTGGTAGTGGAGAAGAGTAGAGAAATATTGTTGTGCATACTGTGTGCTTAACTAGAATTGTAATCAGGCATTTGAAGATGCTATTTTTTTAGTTCATGTAATCCAGATTGTTGTTCGATCTTTGTAAGGCAGTGAGCCTTCCTAGGGTTGTTTTCCTTTGTGTTTTTTGATCAATGAGCTATAGGCAGTGTGCCTGAATGCATTTTCATGCCCCATTGTAATATTTATGCATACTACTGCAGAGTATCATCATGTTGTGAGTAGGTTCCCACCGTGGTTTTTTCCTTGACTGGGTTTTCCATGTCAAAAATCCATGTGTTATGTGTGTTGTTGATGTGGTGTTTATCTTCGTTATAGCTATTCCTTGTCAGATCAAAAGTTGAGATTAATTTGTTTAATTTTGGTGAAAATTGATTCACCCCCAACCCCCCCCCCCCCACCCCCCCCGCCTCTCAGTTTTGTTGCATTGTTGCTGCCAACACACCTCTATTTACCTAGATTTTCCTAAAAGAGGGACTGATTTAACTAACACCTTTAGCAAAGGTATAATTCATGTTTTGTCCTAAGTATAATTCATTTAAATTATACTTGGGTAAATAATAGACAAAACAAGTACCAAGAAAATATCATGCTCAAATCTCTTGTCAAAATCCAATACTTGAATCCCAAAATGATTCCATAGGTTAAAAGTAGCATGTTCCTTATACCTATTATAAGCGCATCATAATCAACTCACTAACTTGGACTCTTCAATTTGGTTGCATTATCTCTATTCAAAGATGTCTTATGATGTTTTATATGTATCATAAGTTAGTCAAAAATTGTAACTCTCTTAAAATTCTCTTATGTGTCAAATATGCTCTTAAGTTCATAGATTTTGATCCATGAAGCTAATTAACCCCCTTTTTTGAATTTAATACCTTGAAGAGACCTCTCACTATATCTTTCTTTCTCTATTCAAGGCATGTCTGGACATTTTTTAGGGCCAAAAATCAGCCTTTAGAGCCTTAAAATTACATTTTTTTGTGTTTTATAGCTCTAAAATTATATTTTTTTATACTCAAAAATAGGATGTAAGGTTGAGACACCTTTTCTAATATTCCCTCACTTTCTGAAAAAACTTGCAAGTATAAAGGAAACAGTAATGCTATTAACTTTGCTAAGATACATGAGTTTCATAGACTTAACACACTGCCTAAACTTATTTATACTAACTAGTTCTTTCAATGCATCTACAACATCCTACAAGTTCTAGCTTCCAAATTTCCCCATTGTCACCCCCATCCTCTACCATGTCATAAAAATTGTACTAGACATATATGTTCTTCGTCCTCACATGAAAGGCCAAGTTCTTTGCCAAAATTATGACACTTTGACTATCAAAAGGAAATTTGATCGATCCTTGACTCACCTCCATACCTGAATACAATGTATTAAGCTAGATGGCCTCCTTATGTATGAGTAATTTCCATGTAGTTGGCCTCTATAGTGAATAAAATGACCATAATCCATCACTTATCCATCCAACTAACAGCACCATTAAATAAATTAAACACATATATACTTATGATGTTGATATCACCTACCAAATTGAATCTATGAATTATATTGAGTGTCGGACCCTTGTAGAATTGTCATTATTCTAGATAAATTATCAAGTCTACCCCACAAAAATTTGAGGACCCTTTTAGCTACATCTCAATGATCTTATCGACGAATAGTTATGAATTGGATAAGGACTCCCATGGCTTGGGGAATGTCTACTATAGCATACATCAAACTCCAAATATCACTCACATGAGACTCCCAATCCATTTCCTCCATCACACTACGTTTTAATGAATATTAATATACAAATAAATTAGCCTCCACCAAAATAGGAACACTTAATGGTTTACAAATTGTCATGTTGAATCTCTCCGACAAAGAGTTCACACACTTACTCTAGACCAACCAAAGCTTCATATTTTATTTATCTCTTATGATCTCCATACCCAAGATATTCTTACATTTCCAAAGTCCTTCATGTCAAAATATCATAAAAGTTAATACTTCAAATCATAAACCACATCCTTGTATTACCAAAAAATAACATATCATCTGCATACAATGTGATAACAAGGAATTAATCACTACCCATTTTATAATAAACACGACAATCTTATTTGGATCTCAAAAATCCCAAGCTCAATATAAATTAATCAAATTTTAGGAACCATCTCCTAAGGGATTTTTTAAGACCATACATAATTTTTTTTAATTAATTTTTTTTTTTTTACGGCTCCCCATATAGTGCCAAGGTTGTTCCATGTAGATCACTTCCTCCAAGTTACCATGTAGGAATGTTGTCCAACACTAATGGCATTACTTATTTAGATTGGGGAAGAATATAGGGTGAGTGTAACTCTCAAAGTGTGAGGGATGGCCAAATCTAGGAATGTCAATGTTAGGTGCATTACCCCCAATGATAAAGGAGAGTAGTTCTACCACCTAAGCTTGGGAGAATCCAAGTGTTCTACATAGATATAATGGATGGAGATTAATCTGGCCTTACATTGGTGTTATGAGGTTTATTGGTGGATCCAAGCACATAGTCCCAAATTAGTAAAGCATAGTACCTAGGTCTTTATCATGGAATGAATTTTAGGTGAGATGCTCATCCCAATTGTAATGCTCATTGATTTGGGTGAGTAATCTCATTTTGTCGAGTAAATCTTAGGGATATGAAATTTTTTAGTGTCATGTTGGATTCTCACTAAGTTTTCTTATTTGTAGATGATCTTAAAGAGGTATTGTAGACGTATAAAAATGACCACATTCCTAAATGAATATTTTATGTTCATTTTTCTATTTGATTAAATCCAATTTAATTAAATTATCCACATTCTTCTATTTTATTAAATAAATTACTCAATTTATTTAAATAAAATTCACTATACCCATTTAATGAATAAATCATTTTATTCAATTAAATCCCCCTATCCACTTTTAATTAAATTCAAATTTAATTAAATAGTTATCCTAAATTGAATAAATCTAATTTATTTAATTTCTCTAAATCGCAACCAAATTGAATTAAATCATTTAATTCAATTAAATCCTATTATCCCCCATCCACTTGCAAAATCCCAAACCCCTTCCTAATCCCTTCTAGAATCTTCTAATCGATTCTAATTAACCTAACCCTCCTCTAAACTTTGTCACATCCCTAAGCAAAGGGAGGTCACTTCTCAAATAACCCAAAGTCTTGGATAACCATTGAAGGTTTTCAACCTTCAACCACCAAAACCCTTAAAGTCTTTGAAAACCATTGAAGGCTTCCAACCTTCAACCACTTAATCCCCAAAGTCTCCAATAACCATTAATGGTTATTTCAAACCCTCCCACATGGTTAAAACATTTGTTTTGACTCAACCTCTACCCAACCCAAGGGTCTCATCAGGCCATTAATGCATTGACCAGGATTATCTCTTAATCATTTGCACAAAGGTTTATCCTTGGATTAACTCCTAATCCAGTGGGTAAGCCTAACTTAGACTTGACCCTTAGCCTTTAGATAACCATGAGGTCTTCTCAGGCCTTTAATGCCTCCAACCTCTTCTCTCAACCCAATCCTATGTTGACACTTGTCACCATTTCATTGGTACAAATTGTGCACATGGATCCCCAACTTTCAAACCTGGCCCTTGATTAAACCTTTCAATCCTGGCCATCCATTGCCCTGTTTTTGCTATAAATAGAGCTCTCATTCCTCCATTCTTAACAATCATCTTTCAAATTTGAAGCATTATACTTATGCTCAAATACTTTCAAGCTTTTTCATCATCTTTATGCTCATCATTTAGCCTCTTTTAGATCATAAATTAGACTAATATGCATGCTTAGATTAATTTCTTTATCATTTTAGTTCAATCATAGACTAAATATAGTATGCTAGGATAGTATCCATACTAATCTTGTCATCTTATCATTTAGATTATTGCATTTTAGCATCATACATAGCTTACAACACATCTCATACTAGAATCAATTAAAAGCATCTCTCATTCTCATATTTGCCATCCCCAAACCATTTTGCTCAGTAATTTGAGAGCAAAAACGTTGGTTTGAGGGACATTGTGAGATAGAGAACCATGGGACCCTCCTTGGGAAGCTGAGTAACACTACGTTACTCCATAGCTTGCATCAAGAAGTCCTGTGTGTGTGTGTGGACTAGTATTCTAACATATTTTCATATATTAAGTTTTATTCGCCCACTTTTCCCGCATACAGGTATAATACCTCAATATCGTCAAGAAGGGACAAATTTACTATAAGAACAACGTATTAAGGTGAGATATTGTGGATGATTTCATGCGTGCTTAAAAAGTAAAGGCTAAGAGACAAGTACATATGGGTAACAAAGTGGTACAAGGTGATAAATCCAATGGTGGTCGAAAGTTAAGTATCTCAAAGAGCATCATTGAGTTTGATAAGGAGACTAGAGTACTAGTGATGTTTGTATTGGCCACAAAGAAAGAGTTCAAGGAACTTAGCGAGGAAAGTATAAATATAAAAGTTCATGAGAGACAAATGGTCTGAAAAATATTTCATTAGAGTTTGTATGGTTGCAGAGAATGTAAATAGTTAGGGATCCACTAATAGGGACATGTAGGATAAGATATAGAGTTGGTCTATCCATATATGAGGAAATGGACTAAATGTTAGCTTAGGGATTCTAGTCATCCTAAGGAAAGGAAAAGAGGCCTGAGTGGTTCAAAGAAATAAGAGGGCCAAATGGGACATTAGTACTCAAATAGTTTTTGCCCAACTTAGGGAGTGTGATGAGGTAGCATCAAGGATGTAAGAAGAAACTATATTGATAGATTCCCAGCCAGTCATGGAGTAGAGGGAAACACAAGAAATATCTTTGAGATTAGGAGAACAAGAGAAATTTTTCATGCTATATCTAGAAGCTTATCAAGGAAGTCAAGGGTTGTCCCAACATACAAGTGGAAAGGCTCAAGGATTTAGTCAATATGGGTTTGAGGGAATTTAGTTCAATAAATAACCTATTAATGGGTACTTAAGGGTGAGGATGTGGTTATACCATAAAGGTTGTGAACGTGATCTTCAGTGGTAGTATAGGAAGGTGGAAAAGATTATATGAGGGATTTGGTGGATGTATAGTGAGACCATGGGTCCATGTTGTGAAACAATTATTGGGTCATTGATTTGGGAGTAAAAAAGGGACATGGTGCAAGGAAATAGTGGAAAAGAGATAAGGGTGCACCATGGAGGAAAATCACATGGTAGGATCATATAGCACTAGAGATCATGGCAAGGCCATGAGAAGCAAGTGTGGCTAATGGTGAAAAAGTATGTAATGGTCTAACTAGGTCACATAGGTAAGTGTAAGTCAAAGGAAATGAGAGTACCTCACTTGTATGCATGAAATCTATGAAGGAGAATGTCAAAGAAACTATTAAGGAATGTAACTCGGTTATAGGTCAATTTATAAGTCCAAGGGATAGGATAGAAGAATTTTCAATGAGGTAAGAACCAAAGATGGAAGAGTTAAAAATTTGCATAGTGGAAACATGCTAGAAGGGAATGGTAGTGAACATACTTAGGGATTTAGGAGGATGAGCTAAGTTGGAATGTCAATAAACTATTGCAAGGGATATTATACAAGAAAGGTAGGTTATTCAAGATAATTTAGTGGTTCTTTGACCATTTGGATGTTACATGTTGGACTAGTCTTGGGGAGTGTGTGTTAATTGGATGAAATACACTCAAAGTTGTGCAATTTAAGGAGTTCAATAAGATAAAAATGAAGGATGTGAATTATATGGATGTCTTTATGGAGTTGCATTCTTTTAATTACAAGATGGAAAATTGACATAATATTAAAGGTGTCATTAGACATATATAGGAAATAAATCAATAGAGAGAAGTTAAAACATGGGTTGGTATATCACATGTTGAAATATACTTAGGGATTCCTCGGTACTAGGGTGGTGTATATTTATATTTGGTGCAATAGAAGGAGGGTGAGGAGCTAAAGGTGAATAATGTGAACTTGGGAAGTTTAATATATAGAAGGAATGTGAAGTATGGGACTATTGGTTGCTGGATAAAGTAGAGCCTAAATAATGGGATTGGTGTTAGGTTGGTCTTCCAATGTGATACTAGAACAAGGTCCAAGTGGAAAGGAGATTCATGATATTTTGTTCAAATTAGAAAAAATTGTCCTTATGGTTCAAATCCATATCTTTTCCTCATTCAATGTTCCTTTGTTAGACAAAGGTAAGGTCATTGGTCAAAATGATGTCCCTTTCAACTTGTGCATTCATGACATGAGATCTTTCAACTTTTCTCTATTTTGAGATTGCAATCTTTGTTATTTTAGAAGAGTCACTATATATTATTTTGCTAGTAATGGACTAGCTTGTATTAAAAAATCTTTCATGCACTTCTCAGGTGATCTTCTCATGGTTCTGAGACTGCTATTATGTATAGCATTCCTAGCCTCTTTATTGATAGATTCAGATCATATTGATAGAATTCTTGAAGACTTCCATGATGGACCAGCTAGTAGTCATTTTACACCAAGAACTACAGCTCTAAAAGTAATGAAAGTTGGTTACTTTTGGCCCGATTTACATAAAGATGCATATGCTTGGGTAATGAAGTGTAGAAAGTGTGCAATTTTTATAGGTAAAAAGAGGTTAGTAGCCTTACCCTTATAGCTAGTCAAGTTGAACAACCATTCATGAAGTGGGGCCTTGATTTTGTTGGGCTCATCAATCCACCTTCAAGTTCAGGGCACAAATGGATCCTAACAACTACTGATTACTTTACTAAATAGAATAAAGGTGTAGCTTTGAAGGAGGCAAATGAATGTGCAACCCTAAATTTCTATCAGGACTTGGTTGCAAGGTTTAGAATTCCTAATTCTATTATCTCAGATAATGCTATGGCTTTTGTAGGCTTTAAAATAATTGAATGTGTTGTTAACAACAACAGATTTTTTAGTACTTCATCCAATTATTACCCTCAAGGTAATCGACAAGTTGATTCCACTAATAAAAAATTGATTGGGATCATCAAGAGAATGGTGGAAGACAATCAAAGGACTGTGCACAGTTAGCTAAAGAAAGCATTATGGGTTGATAGGATCACACCTAAAAGAGATTTAGGTATTTCTCCTTATTTTCTTGTTTATGGTAACGAAGCAAGGCTTCAAATTTCAATTGAGTTACCAACACTAAATCTGATCAAAGAGATGGAAATCATGGAAGAAGAACCAATGCAAATCATATTTGTTGAACTTGTGTAGTTAGAAGAAATAAGAAAGAAAGCATTGCAAAACATTGAGTATCATCAAGCTCGGATGAAGAGAACATTTGACAAGAAGGCAGTCCTAAGAGTCTTCAATGAAGGTGAATTGATTCTTAAATGGGATGAGCTGAACAATAGACCTGAAAAGTACACTACATTTGATACCATGTGGAGTGGTCCTTTCATGATCACCAAGTGCAAGCCACACAATTCTATCCAACTGTTCAACTTGGAAGGAGAAGAGATTCCAATCCCAATCAATGGGATACATATCAATCTTTGTTATTGAGGTGAATGTTCTATCTTGTATATAGTGGAATAGGTTTCCCATTTCTCTAAGTGTTATTGCACATTTTTTGTTTTCAGTTTTTCCTTCTCTAGGTGTTGAGGCACAAGTTTTTAGTTTAGTTGGTTCCCCCTACTGTTGTTCAATTTTTCTAACAACTGTGATGAAATCAAATATGAATTTGTTCAATGTTTCTTGAGAGTCTATTTCCCAATGGATGCATAAGGCCACTGATCTTATTTATTTAGCAGGCAAACACCCCTGAGAGGTCGCCAAAATGTTACATATTTTTTGCTCACGGGCTAAAAATATACTCACATAAGGTTCTAGGTCCTTTAGAGAGTAAGTTTTAAAAGGAAAAGGAAGAAATATTATATCACATGTCTTTTAAACTTTATATTTATTTGTAAATTTGAGCTTTCATTTCAAATCAAAGTTCAATAGTTCCTCCAAAGGCTTTAATGTTTTCAATTAAAAACCATGAAAATTTTTGGAGGGAATTAAAATAATGTCAAAGAGGCCTCCTTCCACATAACATGAATTGAACTAGGATTTTGGTAAGAAAACCCTATCTTTTGGGAGGTTTTCTTTTGTTTGCAGCATCCTTCATGGCAGCCACAAAAGTTTTCTCAAACCATCAATAGAAGTTTAAGGATCATAATCATGCATAGATCTAGTATATATCTTCAGTTGTAAGATATAAGAAGAGTTTATTTGAGGTATTCTTAGCATTCAATGAGTGGAGAAGTTGTGTCAGAGGCTCATTCACATGGAAAAAGGATCATGACTGCAAGAAAAATGTTGATAATCCCACCTTAGACTCATTAAGTATCTCATGCAAAGGCCATGTAGAGATCATACAAGTAAACAACTCAAAAAGAGTGAGTTCAACCTTTACTAACACCCTTTCTTCAATTAAAAAAAAATCATTTTGCATGTTTACGAGAGATTTGTGATATTTGTAATATTTCATCTCTGGAATAAGATTGCTTCTAGTAGTTAGTAGATTGTGCATAGAAAGTAGGGCTTCTTTTATGAAGAATAGGGTCTTATTATAGAGAACCCTATTTTGAACCCTTTGCCACCATAAGAAGATGATCAAGCTTGGAGATAAGAATGAAGGGACAATGAGGTTTTGGCAATGAAAAGCTTAAAGGAGGTAGTCATATTGTTGTTAAGAGCTAAAACAAAGCCAAAACTCGGTTTTAGCAACCAAAGCTAGTTTGAGACAAGGATTTTTAACAGTCACAACATCAAGCTATAGTGCACAATAGCAGTCAAAAGAATTGATGCAACTATGAAGACCAAAAGAGATCAAAGACCATGAGGTAGCCTTCACAATCATTAGATACATCTCAGAATAGTCAAAGTACACATTCAAAGGCATTAAAACAGTTATGGGTAGCATATAATAGTGATATCTCTATCAGAACCATCAATAAAGAGGCCAAAAATGCTATACATAATAGCACCTGAGCAGTGCATGAAAGAATGTTTAATACAAGCTAGTCCATTACTAACAAAATATATAGTGACTATTCTAAAATAATAGAGATTGTAGTCTCAAATCAGAGGAAAGTTGAAGGATCTTGTGTCTTGAATGCACAAGTTGAAATGGACATCATCTTGACCAATGACCTTACCCTATCTAACAAAGGAACATTGAATGAGGAAAAGATATGGATTTGAATCATGAGGATAGTGATTTTACTAATAGAAGATAGTCCATGAAGCATACACAATCATCATGACAAGGAAAGATCACAAGATGCCAGTCAAAATAGAGATTCAATAAATAATGACCAAGAGCATGCAAGGAGTATGCCATAAGAAGCAGTGATGGTTGAAGAAGGCAACTATGATAGTCACTATCAAATGGAGTTCAAAAACATAATCACAATCCCAAATAAATGCTTCATGAAGAAGGCATCACTGTTCAAATTATAGTCACAACTAGATACTATGAGGATTCTTCATCCCATAGAGAGGTAGCAAGACATCATGCCAGCAAAACAAGATCAAACTGAAAAATGATAGTCCTATTTCCAAAGAATATAGATGCAATCATGAGTGTACAACAATCTTTGTCTCAGACTAAATGTAGTAATCAATACAAGTTTGAAAGCATCCTTGGGCAACCGTATGATCATTTTGGAGTCCTTAATCCTTATTTCTCACTGTGAAGAAAGATGGTTATAGTCCTCATAAGATAAAAAAGGTTACTAAATTTTTTGAGACAGCAACAACTACAGATATCTAGGCATTATAAAGTAGCCCAGAATCAAAGGTATTAAGGGTTCAATAATTCAAAGGTGTCTTAATCACACATAGCAGTTATAAGTCTAAAAGGAGTTCCAATCCTTGTGGAAGTTTGAATAGTCCAAAGAAGACAATGTCTACGAGAAGCAAGGACAATGAAGTATTGATAGTGACTGTAAAAGGGCACTGTTGCAGTCCTAGATAGTGAGCAGTTTGATCTACAGCATTATAGCAATCAAATGCATAGAATAGTAACCAAGAAAAAAGCCACCACAAACAGGGTTTTGCTGAACAAATAAGGTAGAGGCTCGTGAAAGAAATCAAAAGGTCATTGTCTTAGTGTCTCTCTTAGAGATATATTGCTTAGAACTGCACTAAGATAGCCATATGATAGAGAGTACAGTACTATGAAGACACGGTATGCATGTATGATCAGTCATTGATGCATTAACAAAAAAAGGTGATAAGAGATTTATTACAGTCCAAAATCCTATGACAACATTTGGAGATCAAAAGATAGTCAAAAGCTTCACAAAGGTGACAAGATAGTGAAAGGATTGTCATAGATCAGAAAGTGGAGCAGCTACAGTGACAGGAGGGTTGAGGATAGCATTCATCAAAATGATCACTAAATGTTGCAAATGCCCATACCACATTGACCTAAACCTCATGGCCAAGAGCAGATGATAGAAAACCAAATCACAGTGGAAAAGTATTATTGCAGCAAAGAAGCTTACACAGTGCCCTAAGAATGAAAAGAGACGATTAAAAGTTGGCTATAAAAGTGACATAATAGTCACGTACACAGGGGTCAAGGTTCTTAATAGGATTAAGGATCCTAGCTAATGCACAGTTTGGAGACAAATCACAACACAATCTTGATAATGATAAGTCAAGTTACTTTTAGTTCACATATGTATATATAGAGGCATTGATGGTACATTCAAGGCTCGAAGACTTATAGATGTAGTCTTAAAGGATTATCAAAAGAAATGAATGATCAATGTTACAGTACTAGATCACCCAAAGAAGTATTGACAGTCACAAGCCATAGAGAGGAAAGACAGTAAAGTGATCAAAATAGTGAAATAATGATATAAAGAGCAGTCCTAAAATGAAAAGAGAATAAACCCTTATTCACAATATTGACAGCCCAAGAACAAAGAAGAACATTCCATAGACAATGCATAGTCTTTGACAGTCAAAAGGTACAGATTTGAAAGATATTGCCAAAGTTGTGAGGAAAGAAAGGGCAGTGGGCATCCCCATAAGCAAAGATCACTATCACAAGGTCTAGAAATGATAGCCACTACATTGTATAACAATCCAAAGGAGCATACTCAAGACAAAGAAATGATTAGATATTGTGTAACCTAGAAAATAAAATAGAAACCTGAAAGCTCCTAGATTACCAATGAAACAAATACAGGAAATAAATTCAAAAGAAATAAACTTCCCTTTGTTGTCACATTGTGTCCTATCACCTTTTTCTCTTGAATCAAATGATTTAATTTCTCTCAGACTGCATTGGTAATGGTCTTCGAGATGACAAAGATGAACAGACAGTAGTCTTTTATTGTTGAACACAAACTAAATATGCAAAATGATATTTTAATAATATATGATAGCTAAGCTAAGCCAAAGGCACACTGTGAAAAATGCTCTAAATGCTCTAAAATAACTGGAGTGTAATGTTATAATTAATCTCAAATTACTATAAAAATGCACCTTTTATAGAATTTGTATGAGCAAAATCCCATGTGGCAAAGATCAACAGTTGAGAGTGAATCTTGATAGGTTGATGGCTATGATTTGATTGGCTAGGATGTGAGAGGAAAAGGTGGAAGATGTTCCTCCTACACATGCAAGATACAGGAAAAGGTGGAAGAAAGATCCAAGTGGCAATTTGCTAGAGTTGACCAAAGTTAGAAACCCCGGGAATATAGGATAGTTGAAGACAATCTAGGAAATGCAAGACAAGTGGAGTTCGACCAAGATGAGGTGGACACAACCTCCTCCAAAGATGTAGGAGTAGTGGAGGGAATATAGCAAGTGGGAGTTGGAGATAATGTAGTTATTAAACATTAGGAAAAATTAATATTTAGCCACATGAAGAATGACTTGGCATGATAAGATGATGTGGAAAGAGAATGATGTGGAAAAGCTAAATAATTAAATAATTTTAAATTATTTAATCAAGAAGGCCTTAGGAAGATAATTAATTAAATAATGAGTATTTAATTAATTAATTGAAAATAGAGGAATAGAATTAACGATTTAAATAAATAAACTTTTCAATTTATTTATTTAATAGAAGAATAATCATTAAATAAATAATATATATTTATTTAATAAATCATAGCCATTTTAGGTGTATACATTTTTCCCCTCTTTGATGCGATGTTGGAACAACATTGTTTCAAAGAAAAATTAAAATTAAAATCAAGCCTCGACTTTGCCCATGGCGTTGATAAAATATTGATAGTATGCCCCCTCGAGAGGTTGATTTGTGAAAAAATTGGATAAATTTGGATGAGCAATCAATCTCATGAAAAGTATAGAAGTGCACAATTAATTATGAAATTTAAAAAAAAATAAAAATTAAAAATTAAAAATGCCCCTCACTTTAGAAAAATTAATTTCCTCCCATTAGGTCAAAATTAGGTTATAAAAGGTAACTTGGGCCCATTTCCACCCCATTTTCACACTTGGAGCTTTTGAAATTTGGAGATAGGAGATCCTATTTGGAGACTTTTAGAGTGTTGCCAACTATGAGGATGGTGGTTCCACTTCATAGTCATCATTTTGAGCGGGTCGGAAGATTCCAAAGGCCACCAGAGTATGGTCCCCCGGTAGGTATCTGAAATCTTTTCTTTGTTTGAATTTTTGATGAATTTTAGGTCATTTTTTGGTGAAATCGTAGATTGTCATTTGTTTTTCCTTTAGTTTTAGCGCTTTAAATGAATGTTTTCGCGCATATGATCCCTATTTTAGTGCTTTAATTTTTTCATGCATTTGTTACATTCTATCATGCATATGTTGGATGTTTTTACGGATTTATACCTTTTACGCATTTGTTATTGATTTTCATGCATTTGTCTGATTGTTTAGCCATATGCATAGTGTTGCACTTTTCTTGTTTAAAATCGCGTATTTCCAAATTGTTGTTGCACATTCATGTTTTTTGGCACATATGTTAATTGATATAGCCTTTTCATGAAATATTTTGGTGCATTTGACTCTTATAGAACAAATGTTATATTTTTCAGTGCTTATGTTTAGAACTTTAGCGCTTTTGTTTTTGAGTTATTAGTTTGATAGTTTTCCAATTATTTGATTTGACAAAAATTGTGATGAATGATTTGTGTGATTGATATTTTCTCAAAGAGACCAATCTAGTCTCTGATGAAGAGTTGATAGTCTAGACAATTGTTTGTCAATGATAAATTGATTTATTGATAGATAACTAACTTAGATAACATTGTTTGATCATCCAGCAGGATTTAGATGTCCTCCAGTGTCGGGAGAGATTTCCTTCTATGAGGCATTTGATTTCTGATTTAGACGTTGCAGTGATTAGGCACATAGATGCTTGTGGATTGAGACACCTCTTGTATATGCCTAAGATCAGGACGAACAAGGGGCTACTAACAATACTCATAGAGTGGTGGCATAGTGACCACAACTCTTTTCACCTCCCTACTGGAGAGATTAGTGTGACCTTGGAGGATGTTTATAGGATAGTCTACATCCCTATTACGGGTGAGCTTATACAGTATGATCATCGCAAGATAGGTGGCATGGTAGCTTTGCAGACATTGTTCAGTGATGAGATGATTGATGGCTCCAAGGTGCGGTGGGAGGATATGATAATGTATTATGAGCCTCTGCCCTCTGTTTTGGTTGGTTTGATTGGAGGTTTTATCTGTCCTGATAAATGATAGGAGATCCCATGGTCTTTCAATTGGTTGGGGACACATTCTATTATGGATGATGCAGCACAAGACACAATATGCATGGGGTGTGTGTATGTTAGCACATTTATACCATGATTTACACCAGGTCATATATGATGGTGCAGCTAGTTTGGCTTCAGGTGTTACACTTTTACAGATATGGTGATGGGAGCTCATAGCTGTGACACAGCCTATACATGATTGGGTTCGAGGAGACAAACAACCATACATATACTCATATTGAGGTATCGTTACCCAGCCTAAGTTGGGTAAGCTTGAGTACTAGAGTTATATTTTAGATACTATAGATATCGTTGTATGGAGGCCTTATGTCACTTGCAAGAAATGGCTAGATGATGCTAGAGTGCTTCCAGTGATTTATCACAGCCAATATCTTATGGGGAGGATGTCATTTGTCATTGAGTGGTAGCTTATTGCTTGGGTTTACAGACAGATTGGTAGAGTGCAGGGGATGTCGCAGGGAGTTGCCTTGTATACACGAAAATACAAGGATAGGTCATAATGGGGTCCATCTCTTTCGTTTGATGTTGCCTATGAAGAGTTTATTGTATGCCACATATGACATATGATCTTCGACCACACATATTGGGTGGTGGTATGACATCCATTTCCTAGGTTGATAGATCTAGAAGAGCTACCACCCAGTTCAAGTGACTCAGATGATGATGACAGAGACCCTCAACCAAGGAGTAGACAACGACAAGGTGGTCGGGGTGGAGATGGAGAGGGTGGAGATGACGGTCGAGAAGGCAGGAGAGGAGATGGGAGAGGAGGCAGGGCTCAAGTACGTGGTGGAACCTTTGGAGCTGGAGTTAAAGGACTTCCTAAGGCTATTAGTAGAGCAGGGAGATGGGGATAGGGATGCAGGTGATGTAGGAGGTCGAGGAGATAGAGGGAGGGGTGGTGATGTAGGTCAAGGCAGAGCTAGAGATGTAGGCCAAGGATCAAAGGGAAGAGGTGTTCCACTATGTATTTTTTATTATATTGGGGATGTTGGTGGATATATGGGTTATGATCTAGAGGATGATGTACATTTGATTAGGCAGAGGGTAGTTAGATTGCAGCCCATACAATAGCCATAGGGACAACAAGTAGAGGCACAGCCACATGATGATAGGGATGCCTTGAGGGCTCAAGTTGCTCAGTTACAAGCATAGATTGATCAACTGTAGGTTCAGATGCAGGATTTGAAATTAGAGAGACAATGTCATTGAGAGGTATAGATGAGCTAAGGGCATGCTAGAGGTTGTTGAGTAGGTGGGCATACAAGGAGTGCATAGTGACACTTGTGTGTGTGAAAAGTGGTAATTTCTAAGTTTTAAGGCACAAACACTTCAATAAATCATTGTTGTTGGCATTTGCATGAAGATTGTATTAATGAAATGTTATGATGTCATTGATGTCAATTAACCGATAATTATGTTGTTATAATATTGTTTTGTAACCGTAGGAAGAGCTAGTGAAGGGAACTATAACTGGTAGGTGAGTTTGTAGAGTGAACCTGTATTGCTAAGTATTGGAGAGTTGAACTGGTAAACCCTACCTATTGATATGATAAACCCGAACCGATTAAGTTTGGTGAATTGGTTATATTGGTTTATGATCTGATGATGAGTGGTAATAATTATGACATGTATGCATGTTGTATGAGAAGAGTTTCAAAGTGTTTTCGGCACGTTGAGATAACAATTTTTATCTTGGGAATGAGCAAGTATATTGCATGTAATGTAAACCGCGTGATGAGTTACTAAGTTTGATGAAGCAGTGATCAAGGAGCGGTCGAGGCTATCTTGAATGATGTGCAGAGATTGTTATGTAATTCAACGGTCATACTTGAACTGATTTGTTTGTAATCTCTATGAGAGAATTAGGTTTTTGTTGTGTTACCGACCTATTGATTTGTTTATAAGGTCAATGAGTTGTTTTGTTTCAAACTTGGCAAAGTTGTAGTTGAGTGTGTGGTTACCGAACCAGATGATGTATCTGCAGTTTGTGTAAAGGAAGATAGGATCATGAAAAGGATCCGAACAAGCAAGTCAATACTGGGAACATGTTGGTACTCAATATGTTGCACCTAGTGGGATTATGACTAATGATCAGAAGAAAGAGCAACAAGAAAATAATCAAGCATTGGAGGCTATTATTAGTTCTTTGTCTGATGCAGAGTATGTAGATGTTCATGGTCTGGAGATTGCATATGAGTTATGGAAGAAACTTGAAGATATTTATAGTGATGATGAACATGTGAAGATTTCCAAAGAAGGGAGTCTAAGAGGAAAGTTTGATGACATGTGGATGGTTGAAGGTGAGAATATCCAACAGTATGGTCAGAAGATAAAAGAGATAGTTGGTGAGATCAAGAGTGTTGGTGGTAAAGTGGAAGATGCCACAGTGATTAGTAAGATATTGAGAACCCTACTACCAGTCTATGCTATCCGAGTTGCAACCATTTAGGAGCTAAAATCTATTGAAAAAACTAAGGTAGCCCTTGACTCCATCATTGGTAAGCTTACTGCTTTTGAATTAAATGGTTATGATGGTAGTGTTCAGAAATCTGAGTCTGCATTTAGAGCTTCAATTTCTAACCCATCTATGAGGAAAAGTAGAGATGTCAGTCATAGTTGTGAATCTAGATCCAACAGAGAAGTTGATGATGAAGACAGTTTGGTTGAGCTTGAAGCATTGTTGGTCAAGCGGTTGCCCAGAGGTACCGTTAAATACAGAGGGAAATTACCTTTGAAATTTTTTGCATGCAACAAGATTGGACACATTGCAGCTAACTATCCTAATGGTGATAATGAGCACAAGTGAGAGAAGTTCAAGAAGTAAAAGGGAAAGGGCAAAAGAGATTATCTTATTGCAGTTGATGGTGGTATCACTGATGAGGAATCTAAGGGTGATACTAATGAAGACATTGTCTTTGTAGCCATTAAAGAGGAGACATCTGATCACAAGGCATTAGTTTCTCGCATGGATAATTTTGATGATTGGATCATTGATAGTGGTTGTTCACATCACATGACCGGTGACCAGAGTAAATTTCTTTCTTTGAAGGAATTTGATGGTGGAGTTGTGATATTTGGTAATGACTCACCCTGCATGGTAAAAGGTAAGGGAACTATTTCTCTTAATGGGAAGAGTAGTGCAGATGATGTCTGTGGGGCTAAAGGACTAAAGCACAATCTTTTGAGTGTTGCTCAACTCAATGACAGAGGATATCCATTGGAGTTTAAGAATGGTATGTGCAAAATCTATGGGAGCAAAGGTGAACTGATTGCAACCAGTAAGCAAACTAAAGGTAACTTTTTTCACCTGAATCCTAAAGTCAACAACTGTTTAATTGCTAAAGTAGATGATAGTTGGCTTTGGCATAGGAGATTTTGTCATATAAATTTTGATAATATTGTTAAAGTGAGTAAGTCCAAGATAGTGAGAGGTTTGCCTCAGTTGGACAAACCGTTTAATGCTCTATGTAAGGAATGTCAGTTGGGAAAGATGACATCCTCAACTTTTAAGAGAAAATCTTTTTCAGTGGAACATCTGTTATATTTGGTTCATACAGACCTCTCTGGACCAATAAGGACCAAAAGTATTCAAGGTGACAGATATTTTATGATCTTCATTGATGATTGCTCAAGAATGATGTGAGTCACATTCTTGAAGGATAAAATAGAAGCATTTAGTAAATTCAAGGCATTCAGGGCCTTAGCTAAAAAGGAGAGTGGTAAGAAGATAAAGTATCTGAGGACTGATCAAGGCGGTGAATTTACTTCTGAGGAATTCACTAGATATTGTGAAG
This sequence comes from Cryptomeria japonica, assembly GCF_030272615.1. Taxonomy (NCBI): domain Eukaryota; kingdom Viridiplantae; phylum Streptophyta; class Pinopsida; order Cupressales; family Cupressaceae; genus Cryptomeria; species Cryptomeria japonica. Next base: position 130,532 of record NW_026728908.1, read on the forward strand.
AAAATGGTATCAAATGGCAGCTTTCTGCACCGAGGACACCATAGCGGAATGGTATTGCAGAGGAACAATCGGTCAGTTGTTGAAGCTTCTATAACAATGTTGATACAAGGAGGTGTAGCGAAAACTTTCTGGAGAGAAGCTGTCAGCACAGTTCTCTAGACTATGAACCGGATTTTGGTAAAATGAGGTAAGGATAAGACTCCTTATGAATACTAGTATGGTAGATCACTTAATGTTAGTTATTTCAAGATATTTGGCAATAAATGTTTTATTAAGAGAGGTGACTATGTTAGTAAATTTGAGGGTAAAAGTGATGAAGGTATATTTTTTGGTTACTCCACCAAGAGTAAGGCCTACAAATGTTACAACAACCGGACACAAAGAATCATTGAGAGTGTTGATGTTCGAGTGGATGAGTATCCTGAAGTCTCAGAGGAAACAAGTGTGGAGAAAAAGGATAAAAATCCTTGCATTCTTCTTTCTGGAACTGGTAAAGAGAATGTTGTTGTACTAATTCAACTGGAACATGTAGATTCAGAAGGAGATGCTGATAATGAAGAAGAAGATCCTGAAGATAATGATCATGTTATTCTGAGGCATGTGAGACTCAATCACAATCCTAACCAAATATTGGAAATAAGGATGCTAGAGTGTTAACCAAAAGAAGAATTAGAGAGAATTATTGCATGATCTCCACTATTTAGCCTAGAACTGCTAAGGAAGCATTTGGAAATGATCATTGGATTAAAGATATGGAGGAGGAACTTGATCAAATTGAGAAGAACAATGCATGGACCCTAGTACCTAGATCGGTGAATAAAAATGTGATAGATACTAAGTGGATATTTAGGAACAAGTTGAATGAAGATGGTGTAGTAGTCCAAAACAAAGCTAGATTGGTTTGCAAAGGTTATGCATAGGAAGAAGGAGAAGATTATGGTGAGACTTTTGCACCAGTTGCTAGACTAGAAGGTGTCAAAACTTTACTTGCATTTACAACACATAAGGGATTCAAATAATATCATATGGGTATGAAGTCAGTATTTTTGAATGGAATACTAGAAGAAGAAGTATGCATTGAGCAGCCAGATGGTTATTCTTTGACTGATAAAAAAGACATGGTATGTAAGTTGCACAAGGCATTATATGGATTAAAGCAAGCACCGAGAGCATGGTATGAAAGGATTCATTCACACCTGATGAAGATAGCAATATATATCTCAAATTTGAAGGAGATAAGATACTGGTTAGTGAAGTGTTTGTAGATGATATCATATTTGGAGGCAATGATGACATGAGCAATGAATTTGCAAATGAAATGAAAAGAGAGTTTGAAATGTCTCTAGTGGGAGAGATAAAAAATTTCATAGGCTTCCAAATACAGCAAATGAAGAGTGGTATTTTCATCACACAGTCTAAGTATGTGAAAGAGGTATTAAAGACATTTGGTATGAGTGACTGTAAACCAATTGGGACACCAATGGTTATAAGATGTAAATTGTCTAAGGAAGATGAAGCCACATCTGTTGGTGAAAGGAGTACTAGTCAATGATGGGGAAATTGCACTATGTTGTTCATAGCAGACCGGATATAGCTCATGCAATTGGTCTAGTTGCTAGATTTCATAAGAATCCAAAGGAAACACATTTGATAGCAACCAAGAGGATATTCAGATATTTGAAAGGCACTATTGACTATGGATTATGGTATCCATATGAAGGAAACTTTTATTTGAAGGTGTATATAGATGCAAACTGGGCAGGTAATGTTGATGATAGGAAAAGCACAATCGGTGGAGCATTCTTTCTTGGAGGAAGACTTGTTTCATGGAGTAGCAAGAAGCAGAGTTGTATATCACAGTCTACTGTTGAAGCTAAGTATGTTGCAACTTATATGAATTGTACCCAAGCTATCTGGATGAGACACATTTTGGAAGGTTCAAGATGAAGTTTACAGAACCTGTAAGGATCTTATGTGACAATACCAGCGTCATAAATATTTCCAAGAACCCTGTTTTGCACGCATGAACCAAGCATATTGAATTGAAGTATCATTTCTTGATGGAAAACATGCACAGTAAAGATGTGATCTTTGAGCATGTTTCTACCAAGGAGTAGCTTGCAGATATCTTTACTAAACATCTCTCTAAGACTACTTTTGAGTATCTTAGAAGTCAGCTAGGGGTTGTACCCCTTCATGAGGTCAATTGAGCATGATGTAGAGTACATCAGTCCTGGAGATACTTGCAGAATTTTACAGAAGGATTGGTGTAGAGTGGAGTTATTCCATAGGGGGAGCATCAAGTTGCAAGATGTTGATGTTGAATAGTGAAGTTTGACATTGCATGTTTTACTTTCAATTTGGCATTGTTGTCAAAGGGGGAGAAGAATTGTGTGATTATGGGAAGAAGAAATGTGTGATTGACAGAGATAAGATCTATAGCCAGCTACCAGCTGAAGATAGGGAGAGTACATGGTAAAATGTAAACCATGATTCCTATTCACAATCATAGCAATCAATGGTATTGATATTTGTATTTCCATCAATGCGAAAGGGGGAGATTGTTGGCATTTGCATCAAGATTTCATTAATGAAATGGTATGTTGTTATTGATGTCAATTAACCGGCAATGATGTTGTTATAATATTGTTTTGTAACCGGTAGGAAGAGCTAGTGAAGGGAACTATAACCAGTAGGTGAGTTTGTGGAGTGAACCGGTATTGCTAAGTATTGGAGAGTTGAACCGGTAAACCCTACCTGTTGATATGATAAACCCTAACCGAATAAGCTTCGTGAATTGTGTGAGATTTTGCCAAGATCAAGAGCTCAATGAAATGTACAAAATAGAGACATAATATGGGACAAGAATAAACTGTATTCTCATCAATAGAAAATGATCAATAATATCAATTACATAGTTACATACAATGTCGATGAGCTTGCTTATATAGGCAAGGCTAGGGATATGTGAGCACACAAACATGACATGTGGCTCAATAAGAAACAAGGGTAGGTAGGAAATAGGTGTGGGTAGGTAGGAGAAATAATATAATAGTCCACATGAGGTGGATCGCCCACTGAATGTGGAGTGTAACAACAAGAGTGGAGTGTAACAACAAGATCAACACCATAAAAGGTGGAATTTCTCCTACACACACTATCCCAATGTGGCACAAACACCCAAGTGTCTCATACCCAAACTACTATAAAATGCATTATCCTAAGTAAATTTAAGTAAGGTGTAATAATATCCATGATGAATAATTATTTACACCAACACCCCCCCTTAAGTGAAATTTAGGGGAATGCACTTAAGTCTACAATGCAACTAAGCAATGCAAGATGGGTCCCGGCTACGAGGCCATGTTAGGTACCCATGTACAAATGCAAATGCATGAAAACCAATGCAATGAAATCTCTCACAAAGTGGGGAAAGAGAGAAAAACCCAATAGGAAAAAACCCTCCCCCAAAAGAGAGATGAAAAACATACAAGAGAACTCTCATAGAAGAATGTGAGGAACAAAACCCCATGTGAGGAAAAAGTCCCCCCCATATGAGAGAAGAAGAGAAGCTAGAAAGCCCCCCCTCAATGTGGAATCTGCACCAATGATAGAAGCCCGATGTATGAAGAAACTGCTCCATGAACGTCGAACAACATTCCTCCCCTTAGGAAGAAACAAAACCAAAGGTGTATCCATGAAGTCTCCCCAATCATGAAGGGAAGATGTAAGAAGAAAACTCATGATGAATGGAATCTCTAAAAACTGCTCAAGTGTCCCCATGTCGATGCTGAAAGATACCCCCTCCAAAGGTGGTAAACTATGCCACACTGCTGAAAAAGGCACTCCAAGATCTAGTGGAGATGGATGTAGAACATGTCCCAAAGACTCACATGTCTCCTCAAAAGATAAAGAGACCTCCTCCAACTACTGTACATAAGTATCCACAATCATGTCAACCTCGAAAGAATGATCATGTAGAGAATGAACAAGAGGGTCAGAGTGTTCCCTCGCAACAATCGAAGAAGGATCACCTTCATCAAAGAGAAGATGAATGTCATCAATGATGTCTCCCAAATCTGCAATGTAGGATTCCACAAACAAACTTGCAATGTCTGTCAAGTAATCATCCCATGAATCTGAAGCTGGAAGACAATGAATATCCTGCTGCACTGAATCACATGAAGGCAAAACTGTCACACTATCTGCATCATCAGGTGCAATAGGTGATGTAATATAAATATGAGGAGATGAAATACAAGACTCAAGAATGGGGTCACATGTGAGAATCCCCATGTTCAAGTGTCCAAAGTTCTCCTCAAAATCTGAACCATCACAAGAAGTGTGATCATAATGTGTAGAATCATCAAATGTGAAATCATCATCTTCAACAAAATCTGAAAAGGAGTATAACCAAGATGCATGATCAACCACCCTAGTCGCAATGATAGCTCTAGTCTCCAAGTCTCTAATGAAAACTGAGTCAGGTGTGAACTCCACAACTCTCTTAGTTGCGCCATGTGTGATTTGATAGATAGAAAGGAGATTGTTTGTCAAGTGGGGTACACACAACACATCATTGAAGGAGTTATCCCCAATGTCAATAGATCCTTTCTCAATCACATCCATGTATGTATGATTGCCCATCAAAATCTGTGGCATGGTGCAAGGCTCAAATGTAGAGAACATAGACTGCGAAGATGCCATATGATGAGAAGCCCCTGAATCTAGAAGCCATCTCTCTGAATCATGACTGATAGTAGCACAGAGAGCTTTTCCTTTTCTTGTTCCAAAAGAGTGAGTCTTTCCACTTGTTGAAGCCATGAATGCTTGCCCTTTTCCTTTTGAATGTGAGGAAGTGGAAGTTGATGAATCATCCTTCTTGTAGACTTTAGGCAAATCAATGTTATGCTTTTTGATGATATGTGTGAGCTCATCAATTTTCTTAGAATGGCAACGATGCTCCTCATGACCAATCTTTTTACAATAAGCACAAGTAGGTCTCTCCCTCTTTGGTGAATTATCTCTCTTGGAAGAGGATGAATCTCCTTGTTATGGAGAAGATGGTGCTTTTTCTTTAGGCTTTGATTGCCATTTCTTCTTTTTTGAGTTGTCCTTTCCTTGATTTCCTTTGTTCCCTTGATTTGCCACTAATGCTTGAGACTTAGAAGCCTTAAGAATGCCCATGCTTATCAACTTAGTTTGTTCCATCATCAACATTTCATTGAAAGAATCAAATGTAGGCATTTTGTAGCTTGAACCCATTGTCATCCTATGTGTTTGGAAACTAGAAACAAATGTTGCATATTCTTGTGGAAGCTTGCCTATCAAGTTGAATATCAATTGAGTATCCTTTTTATCAATGTCACAATCTTTGACTTGTGCTCTCAACTCATTTGCCTTAGTGACATAGTCTTGTATAGTATCAAAGTTCTTGGGATCCAACTTGGTGAGATCACTATCAATTTTATATCCCCTAATCTCATCAACTTGACCATACAAGTCTTGAAACTTTTGCCAAGCATCCTTGATTAGAGTACACTTCTCAATATGAAAAATGAGATCCTTTGATACATACTTTCTTAAGGTACCAATTGCCATGATATTTTTAGTGAGCCAATCCAAGTGACCAACTGGATCAACCTTAGGATCAACTGGAGCAACAATAGTTCCATCAATGTAATGAGTGAGTCCTTTTTCCATAAGTTTACTCCATGCATCAATTTTCCAAGTAGCATAATTATGAGGAGTTAAGAGAGGAAACTTAGAATAACCCATAGCAGCAAAAAGGAAGGAACAGAAGAGCACAAAAGCACAAGAGACACCCCCCCAAATTCACTCAATCAAAGTACCCCCCCCCCCCAAAGTGATGATTTTGGCACTTTATACTTAGTGCGATTACAATGAGCCACTTGCAAAACAAGGCAAAGTGGACTTATGATGCAAATTTTACAACTTCCCAAATGAGATACAAGAGACTTCAATCAATAGTGCAATAAATCTAATTGAGATTCAAGCAAATATACAAGTACCAAGAGAGCCAAAAATGGCCAAAATGTGAAAGTACAATTTCTACTTACAATGGCATCAATCTAATAGCATCATGTGAAAGTAGACAAAAAAATACACACTTTCAAAAAAAACGGCACCTGAAAAGGAGGTCATATGACCCCAAACGAAGCCTCTGAAGTTGCAAAAAGTGGGATTACTCAGGTACAGTCACCAAAAACTGCATTTTCTAAAAAATCAGTGCATCAAAATCAAAAAAATTCTTCACCACTGCGGAGAGCACGAAATTATATCCCATTTCAAAAAAAATTGCTCGAAAAAAGGAGCAAAAAAAAGCAAGTTATGGCCATTTGAAGTTGAACTGCAAAATCAAAAATGCAAATGAGAGGGGCCTGCCAAATTTTTGAAAAATGTTGATGTGGTGCTGACATCAGCAAGTCACTAGGTTAAATTTGATGGCCGTATGACCATCGCAAAAACTTCACCCCTGCTGACTGGGCATCCGTACTGTAAGGACAGCTGACGTGGCAAGTGACTGTGCAGGCCATACCGTACGGATTTGCTGACTGGGCATTGTACAGTGCGTACAGAAATCTGACGTGGATGGTTTGTACCCGCAAGCCAGTGGTCACCTGCCACATGGCAGGCGCGGGTCCTCCGGTCTGGGTGGATGCCGGCGGAGGGAGCTGTCGGAGCCAACGGCCGGCGGCGGAGGACTTGGGCACCAGCGGCGACGTCGTGCGGAGGCGAGAGGATGCGGCAGCAGCGACCGGCGGGCGGCGGACGGCGATGGACTCGGCGGCGGCACGAACGACGGAGACCGGCGGGGATCTATGGGTACGGGTCGTGGCAGCTGCAGCAGACAGGTACGCGGTGGGAACAGAGCTGCAGACCTGCAAGTACGGCAGGTCGGGGGGGGGGGGGGGTCTACGAACCCCCCAAAAAAGAACTTTTTTTTTTTTTTTTCGAAATTTTTTGATTTTTTGATTTTTTGAAAAATATTTTCAGAAAATGAAAATATTTTTTATTTCGAAAAAATGATAAAAAAAAATTGAAAATTCGTACGATTATAGCAAAATTGGCGAAAAAATTTTGCTCACCAAAATAGGCCAACTTTATAACCAAAATTCATGGAAATGACCTTCTAGACGCAATGGCGGGGTCGGATCTAGTCTAGGACGCCTCCAAAAGATGTTGCTCCTCAGATCTGCCTCTTGACGTCGCAATAATGTCTCTTCAAGACGAATCAATGAAGCCCCAATGGCTCTGATACCATGTGAGATTTTGCCAAGATCAAGAGCTCAATGAAATGTACAAAATAGAGACATAATATGGGACAAGAATAAACTGTATTCTCATCAATAGAAAATGATCAATAATATCAATTACATAGTTACATACAATGTAGATGAGCTTGCTTATATAGGCAAGGCTAGGGATATGTGAGCACACAAACATGACATGTGGCTCAATAAGAAACAAGGGTAGGTAGGAAATAGGTGTGGGTAGGTAGGAGAAATAATATAATAGTCCACATGAGGTGGATCACCCACTGAATGTGGAGTGTAACAACAAGAGTGGAGTGTAACAACAAGATCAACACCATAAAAGGTGGAATTTCTCCTACACACACTATCCCAATGTGGCACAAACACCCAAGTGTCTCATACCCAAACTACTATAAAATGCATTATCCTAAGTAAACTTAAGTAAGGTGTAATAATATCCATGATGAATAATTATTTACACCAACAAATTGGTTGTATTGGTTTATGATCTAATGATGAGCAGTAATGATTATGACATGTATGCATGTTGTATGAGAAGAGTTTCAAAGTATTTTTGGCGCATTGAGATAATGGTTTTTATCTTGGGGATGAGTAATTATATTGCATGTAATGCAAATCGTGTGATGAGTTACTGAGTTCGATGAAGTGGTGATCAAGGAGCGATAGAGGCTATGTTGAATGATGTGCAGAGATTGTTATGTAATCCAACGGTCATACTTGAGCTGATTTGTTTGTAATCTCTATGAGAGAATTAGGTTTCTGTTGTGTTACCGACCTATTGATTTGTTTATAAGGTTGATGAGTTGTTTTGTTTCAGACTTGGCAAAGTTGTAGTTGAGTGTGTGGTTGCCGAACCCGATGATGTATCTACAATTTGTGTAAAGGCGGATAGGAGCATGAAAAGGATCTCAACAAGCAAGTGTAGTGTTATTCAAACAGATCAACAAACCCCTATTGTTTTCTAACAATTACAGTAGTAAAATCCCCTAACCGGGTAATCTCTAAAAAGCTTAGTATTATTCAAATCCTCTAACCAGGTGGTCCATTAGCTTGGATTTCAAATCCTCTACTGAGGTTACTCCTCACAGGGTATTGCTTCTAATAGGGTATTATAGTCAATCCTTTAACTAGGTGGTCCCTAACAGTATCTGATCTTAACAAGACTTTTTGTAAAAGCTTTAACAGGCTTGGCTTCTAACAGGGTGAACTTCAGAAGAGTTCAGATAGTTAACTTGTGAGTCTCATCTCACTGTGGTTTTTCCCATTTGGGTTTCCAAGTCAAAAATATTGTGTCAAGTGGTGAATGTTTTTGTGGTTATGTTTATTATGGTTGAATTGCTTAACTACTTAATCCACTTTGATAAGTTATGATAACCAGTAGCAATCCGAAATGAGGTTTTACTTATGTCAATAAAGTATGTGGATGTTTGTGAGTTTCAATTTGTTTTACTGTTAATCTGTTATAACAGTCAACCGATTTATCTTGATAGTGATATTGCATTTATAGTTCAGTGGTTTAACTTGTCAGTTTATAGTTTACTTTGAGAGGTTTATTCTGAGATTGGTGAAAGTTATTATTAGTTTTATATCCACCGATTCACCCCCCCCCCCCCTCAGTAGTTGACCGGATCCTTATTCTTTCATCATACCATCAATTGCATGCATAGTTAGACAGATATAATCATGAATATAAAAACCATAACAAATTGATCTATTGCCTTCTAAAAGATGTGAGTATGGACTTTCTCTCAGATTTATCTAAGCAATACCAGTGACTAGACTACACCAAGATGAAGGATTTAATGTATATGAGCAAAAAATTGAGCTAAATGGATGTAAGATTAAGCTAGATATCCAATATTAATCTATGAATGATTAAACTAAATGTGCAAAAAGCTAAGATGCAATAATCTCAAAGCACAATATTATCAATGACTCTAGAGAAAAAATAGCATAATAAGAATAAATCTCCAGGGTTTCTTGAATGAGAGATGAAAGGCTGAATTTATAGAGAATCCAAAGAGAGACCAACAGTCAAGATCGATTAATGATGAGCGGTTGAGATTCCTCAAGAAAAAGCACAATCCAGGTGAATTGAAATGTTTGGATGCTTTGATTTAGTTTCAGAGAAGATTAGATTGAGTTAATCTTGAGATAAATTCCAATTAAAGCCTGATTGAATGCATTGAGATTATAAGTTTGAGTTTGCATTGGAGATAAAATTAGTTGATTCCATGCATATTCCTCTTATTTGCTCAAGATTTTTATTAGAAAAAGCCTCTTCAATGCAACTAAACCTCTTTCCTCAAGATTGCTTTGAGTTTAAATTTTGAGAAAATGATTTATTCAATTTAATTGATCTTCTGAGATTTCTCAAGTTATCTCAAATTTAGAAAAAGAAATATCTCAAGTTGATTTATTTTCTCAATTTAATTCATTTTTTGCAAATCAATTCCTTTTTTTCAATTAATTTATTTTTTATGATTAAATGGAAAATTTATTTATTAATTAAATATGCTAGGATATTTAATTAAATAAATAAGATAATTGATTAAAATGATTTGCTTGGAATGATTAATTAATTAAATAAACATTTAATTAATTTTAAATAATTTATTTGTCATGTGACATTGATGATTTAGGAGTTGATTAATTAGGTGCTCAAGATTAATTTAATTGTCTTTGGTTAAGACCTTGGTGATGTAGTCGAGATTAGGGGCCCATGGTTTAGATGACCATTTTAGGGTATTACATTTGCCCCACTTTGAATTGATGTGCAAACAGTGCATTGATTCAAAGAATAGTTGATGTCAAATAGAAATCAATTTTGAACTTGATGGATCACAAACCGATGAAGAGTGAGATGTTCAGCTTGATTTGAAGCGATGAAACTAAACAAATTGATTAAAGTGATACCGGTCCTAAACTTGATTGAACAAGGACCAATGAAGAGTGAGATACCATTATTGAACTTGATGGATCAAGAAATGAGCACCGATCTAGAACTTGATTGAACTAGAATTGATTGAGCAAATAGATAATACCGATTCTGAACTTGATTGAATAAGAACAGATTAGCGAAATAAAATGTCTAGCTTGATTTGATGTGATGAAACTGAACACCAATTTGAAGATTGATTCAGATGAGGACAAAATTGATATGCCCCTAGAGATTGTTTTTATTTAACATCAAAGAATCTCAACTTGATATGATGTGATTTAGTTAACATGCCCCTAGTAATGAGGTCTTATTTGATGAGATTTTATGCTCAACTTTTGATGAAGTTTTTAAAAATTTCTTGACTTTTGAATGATGTAACCATTGATAATGTTGATGTAATGAGTATGCCCCCTTGGGAGCGAGATCGTAGTGATTTTAGGAAATTTTTGTTAATAAAATGATTTATCGATGATAATCTGAGCACGAAGATTGATTTAAGAATTGATTTGAGATAAATTAGAGGACTTTCGAGTTGATTGGAAAAGATTTGAGTGCAGAGTGATGCAAAGATTGACCTGAAGATGAATGTGCCAAGTGGTCAACATTGTGAGAATTTGACTAGAAAATTGACGTTAGATTTTGATTTCAACCCCGAAAATGGACTCAGGGGGATCAATTTAGCTAAGGGTATAAATTTTGTGTCAGTCGAAGCAAGTTTGAAAAAAATGATGATCATTTTAGATTCAAGCTTTTATTCAAAGGATGAAGAGAACAATATTATCATGTTGAAATCACTTGAAATGCACAAAGCTTAATATGAATGCAACCGAAAAACTTAGTCACTAGATTTGGTATGCTTATTTATCTTCACTGAGTGTTTTACAATGTCAGAGATAGACATGAGCACCAAGGCATGAAAAGCGAGGATGACCTGAATGTCACATCCTTTTGATTTAGCAAGTGAACATAAGAACCAAGGCAGAAAGAGCCAGGATGACCTGAATGTTGCTTGCGTGCAAACACACCAGACAAAGAAGAGTTCCTTCCTTTTCATATGCAATATTGATTATCTTGTTAGCAATGGCCCTTATATCGTTCATATCCTAGGACAGATTAAGCATGTATCCAAATTGCACAATAAATAAATTTACTCTAAACAAACAAGGAAATGATTCCAACCTCCTTGTAGCATACAAATAAAAGGAGTTGAGGTATGTGTGGTGATTTCACCTTGATGTGAAGGCCCTTATCATAGACACCTAGCTTATGAGATGTTTTCAGATCATCAGAATCATTCCTACAAGTAGAAAACAAAAAAAAAAAGTATCATGCCCCCAGTCCATGCTCCTCTTAGTCAAGATAGACTTCCTTTAGTTACTCAGATGGAATAATAAATGAAAAGAAATTTAAAAGACAACATACAAAGAAAATTTCAATCATATCTCAAACAGTTTTAGTGATTATTTTCGTTGTTCTTGTTTTGCTTGTTTACTCAGTGGTAAAACCCTGCAGTCGTTAGGAGATAGGTAACTGACTCGGATTGGATAACCCGGTACTATCGACATAAAGATGACTTGGTTAAACTACTTAGGACATTTAGATTGATCAGTCAATTACCCTAAGACTAGGACATTGATTGGTTTCAAGCTATGAGGGTTCCAAAAAGAACTAGGGTGTCACAAAAGCGACTGAAAGATATGTACAAGCTAAAGCAAAGATGCGGGAAAGAGGGAAATAAAACAGGAAATGCCAAATTTGCGTTGATAGATGGAGCACTTCAATACAAGAGGTGCCTATTTACCAGGTTTTCACCTTCTTGGTAAATATTCTCTTTTTATACTACCAAGGTGCCTGTTTACCAGGTTTTCACCAAGGCATTAGATTTTTTTCATATTTTGATTTTTTTTTAGGACTTTTTATGCTTTTTAGGATTTTTCTAGGGCTTTATTTTATTTTATTTTTTTTTTTGGATGTTTTCAACTATGCCCCCAGTATGTAGAATGATCTGCAGAATGCATGTGGAGACAATGATTTTTTTATATGACCTATGTTAATGCAATATGCATGATGAAGATGCATTTCCTATTTGAACAAGGATGACTGTGTTTGTTTAGCATTTCATAATACACCAATTGAATTTGAGGTACAAAAAAATTCATAGATAAGTGGTCAATCGATCCTTAAGGTCCCTTGGAACATCCAAATTAACACACTTACTGACTAGGATTTACAAATGGAGATGCAGAAAACTTCCCCATTGGTTCTTGAAACTTTGATCTTTTGTTGCCCATGTGAGTGCAAATGAGTTAATTCCTACTCTTGTGCTCATGAAATATCCTTAGCATACTATATGACTAGCTATGTGGATTATTCTAACTTCAAAAGTATCTCGAATAGAGTCTCGCTACCAGAAAGCTTTTAGAGCTCGGACGAGGTTATAGACTGTAATTTCTCAAATATTGCTTCATTGCCAACACGCGTTCATAGCCCTGATGGAGTTACTCGCATGTTCCCATAGTCAAGTTTTTTTTCGCACTTGTATGCATGATATTTCAATTATATATCATTGCTCTTTTGCCTTGAAATGAATATTTGGCATAACACTTTTTCTTTTTTATTTTCTTGCCTTGACTTGTAAGTAATGAAACCTACTTGGGTGTGACAATTACAGCGGCACTGAAGTAGAATGTTATATTTTCACTAGTCATATGATCAACTAGGTGTCTAGAATGAATTAGAGATTTTGTTAATGTGTTTGAGATAGAGAAATTGATAGATTTTGGGTTAATAAGTCTCAAATAGTAAAATCACTACCCAACCATAAGTAAAGTGTCATCATGGGGTGATGTTGAAAATGAATGACCTTAGGACCTCATAGACTTCATGTTCGAATATCTAAGAAAAGAGATGACCCTTGTTTGTCTTGAATGCAAACAAATGATAAAATTGGACAGCTGCCTTGTTTTATTGATGTTAATATATGCAAATGCAAAAATTTTGTGACTGATATGCATTTAAAAAAGAAACTATATGTGATGCAGTGCTTTGAATAAAATGATATGCAATGTAAAAAGAAAAACCTTAACTAACCCATCCCTTAGATATAGTATCGTTTAAGGTGCATGTTATTCTTAGGGTTAGGGAGTTTTGTGTAGGTAGTTCATTTGTCTTTGTTTGAAGAGTCAGATAAAGATGTCTTTCCCAATAAGATATAAGGACTCAGCTTAGTGTACATGTTCAGCATCTCCAATGTTGATTTCCTTAGTTTTTGGATTTTGTGGATCATCAGAGGGAAATCAAACTCTGGAACCCACGAATTCAGCTATAGCCTTATCATTTTCAAAGCAATCCAATTGTGGTAGATTCTCTTGCCCCTAATCTATCTCTTTGCTTTTTTCTAAATTTTTTTTTGGAATAAAATGGATACATTATAGGAGATGGAAGAAGGACTTCCATTTCTCACTTCTTTGGATGGTACCCTTGGAATATGTTTTGCAACAGACAATGGCTATGAAGGTATGTTCAAAGATGTTGGTAGGATGATGAAATGAAACTAGGGTAAAGTCTTATGCAAAGGATTGCATAAGGGGGATGGAAGGGTGAAAAAGAGGTGTTGGATAATGAATCAGATATTGAAAGTTTGGTGCATGAGTGTATGTAAATGTTGGTAGGATCAACATTGGCACACATCTTGAGGGGTGGTGGAGTGATGGAGGAAAAGTGGATCTTAGATTTTGAGATTTGGATGGAGGAACAGCCAGGGATTTTGGGACATAAGGATCCAAAATGGATGAAGGGGGTGATGGAGGAATATATTTAGAAAGTTTGGATAGAGGAACAACAATTTGGGATGCCAATTTGGATTTTTCTTTAGACTGTTGTACTTCAAGGAGCCACTTAGAGATCCACGTGGTTTTTGATTTTTCATGATTTTGTAGTTCCTTGGAATGCATACAAGTGCCTTAGGAACTCATATAACTATTGATTTTTCTTTCTTTTGCTCAGTGGGCCTGTGTGTCCTTTTAGATTTTTCTTCTTCTTTTTGGATCATATTTTGCTTTTTTTTGACATGTTGATTAAATGGGACATGATGACCCTTGAATAAGTGTGGATTACTTGACTTCTGACTTTTATGCTTGGCATCGAAATTGATTGGAGAATGAAAAGAATGTGTAGATGGATAGGAATGATATGGAGGTATTTTGGATGGATGGAAGGTGCTCAAAGATGTATGCCTTTGTTGATCCTACATAAGGAATGGAGGGATATAGGTGTTGGCATTTTTGATGTTTATGTTGTGATTGTCATTGGTAGACACACACTTGCATTTGAGATCATATTTATATGTATGAGTTAGAGCACAACCGGTATTTGTTCCAACCAGTCTGTTGTATTATAGTCTTTAGACTATTGGTGTTTTGCATAATGTGTTTCCCAATCTGAAGTGGCATGTTGACCCCAAGCGGTACGAGGGATTAAAGCGGCATAACACATTTTTACCAGTCTTCATTTTTGTCAAACCGGCAACCGACATTTTGTATGAACTAGTAATACTCTGTGATGAGTTACCAACTGGCATTTTGTGATGAGTTACCATCCACCGATTGTTTGACGGTGCCGACACATTAACGGTGCTTTTTGTGTCATGTTACCAAGTATGTACAGGTTCATTGAACCTAGGAAATTGTAATGTAATCCTATTGGACCGACATGAAATCAAATTCCTTTATAAGGACATCATGTCTAGGGTTTTAGGTTGTTGATGTGGTTGTAGCGAAATTTTATGTTGTTGCTAGGGTTTAAGGTGGTTGAGGAGTTGGAGAGAATATAAATGTGTAGAAGACTGAAGTAATGCTAAAGTGCATTAGGAACGAGCTATCAAGGATCTAACCGAGTAGTTTGTGCTTTTAGCTAGATCAAACACTTGTTGATTACTCACATCTTTGACAAGTCTGTAGCCCTTAACCGGGTAGGCCCAAAAGCCTTTTGTAAATCCTCTAACAAGGTGGTTCACATTTGTGGATCTAAAATCCTCTAGCAAGGTAGTCCTTAATCGGACTTATCTCCTAACAGAAATTGGGATTCCTAACAGAATCTATTCTGGTAAAGAATATTGTAAGACCTTAACCGGTATGGTTCCTATTCTGCAAATAGTTACTTGTGAGTTCCATCTCACCGTGGTTTTTCCCATTTGGGTTTCCACGTCAAAATATCTTGTGTTATGGTGTTTGTGTTTTTGTGGGTGAATGCATTATTTGCTATTTGGTTTGCATGTGTGCTAACCGGTTTGACTGCTAAACTGTTTTACCAATTTACTGTCAGTCTTGTAAAGTGTTTAAGTGCATAGATTTTTGGCATACTAATTCACCCCCCACCTCTTAGTATTCATCAATTGGTATCAGAGCCAACCTTTCTATAAGTTTAACCACTTGGAAAGAGATATGGGGGAATACTCTATAAGGGAACTTACTCATCGGCTCACTCAGTCTGAGCAAGCCTATGATGATCTTATGGTCAAATACAAGGCATCTCAAGCAAAAAGGAGAGAACATGCAGAAAAGCTAATGGAGCTATCTGAAAATAGTTCTTCAGATGAAGCAGACATGGAGGCCCTAATTGCTGAAGTAAATAAGTTGAATGAATCAAACTCCAACCTGAGAAAGGAATTGGAAGGACTGAATATCTGGATGTGTCAAGAGCTTGAGAATCAGAGGAAAGCTGAAGATCTACTGAAAGAAAGAGATCATGAGATCTCTAAGTTGAAATAAGAGATCAGTGCCCTAACTGCTCAACTCCATGCAAGCAAAGTGGAAAAGGAAGACATGCAAGGAGAGCTGAACATTGCCATCTCTGAGAATGAAAACTTGTTGAAAACAAATGCTTCTATTTCCAAAAAACTCTTTGAGTCAAAGGAAATACTTGCTAAGTTCAACAACAGTACTGTCAAGCTAGAGCAAAAGCTTGAATCTGCCAAACCGGTCAAGAATACCAATGGACTTGGTTATTCCGGTCATGAGGAAGGTGAGACCTCTGGTACAAATGCTAGAACATCAAAGGATAAAGGTAAGAAAAATTTTAAACCTATTTTCTTTAACTGTCTTAAAGAAGGACATACTGCAAATGTGTGTAGGAGTAAGGCTTACAACAATTTTCCTTATTACCTAAATGACAAGCCTAGATCCTATAGATTCAATGGTAACTGTTATGCATGCAACAAGTATGGGCATAGAGCATCTGAATACAGGTCAGTTATGAACAACATTGATAGATATCCCCAGAGGACCCAAGGAGCTGGTCCTGAACCTTTTGTGAACCGGAATCACAACCGGTTTAATACCTTCAATCATCAGCAAAGAAGCGGTGGCTATCAAGTGGCAACCGGATGGAGAGAAAACTATATGGTATGTCATGGTCATGGTCACACTGCTGCAACATGCAGAAGGAAGAATGGAAACATGAACAATGGACCTTGGAGAGCACCTAGATTGGTCTACTATCACTGCAACAAACCAGGTCACATTGCTAGATTCTGTAGATCTAGAAAGGACATATCTGATGATATACCGGTCACTCTGGAAGGAAACATTGATGTTGACACTATTCAAGTGGATATGAACAAAACCTGGAAGAAGAAACCAGCGGTGTTACAAGAGGAATAGGTTTCTGCACCTAGTGTGGAAATCACGGAACCGGCAAACGAAGCTTCAGAAAAGCTTAGGGGGAGCAAATGGCAAAATGTTTTGAACCCCCGGTTTACACTAGTAAAAGACCTTAACCGATATGTGATACCTATCATTTGGCAGATGACTGAAAATGGTAAAAAGGAAAATTAGGGTTTACACCCTAATGGAGGAGCATTAATTGCGATAGGTGAGAAACATACTTAAAAGGATTTTTCAAATCACTTCTCACTATCAGTTTTCGAGCAAAGAAAAAAATTTCAGAGAGCAGAGTGACGAAAAGGCGATTTGAGCTGAGATTTTGAGAAATTGAGAAACCGCAAAGGAGATTCAAATTCAAACTGCAAATGGTCAAGTGGAGAACACAAAGCGGTGATTCAGCAACCGATGGAGTGTGAAGTGAAGGAGAATCTACAAGCCCTAAATTCACGTGTTTCAAAAGGTATTTCACGAGTTCTTAAAATTTCTATCATGGCTTCCGCATCTCATACCAGTTCTAGTGCATCTATCGAGTCTAGAAGTTTTATTCAACGAAAGTCTAAGTATAATTCCCTATCACAAGTTCTGGCTAGTGTGATAGTAGAAGAGGGAATTTCTGACTACATAGATTGCAAGATTGAAGACCTAAGGTCTCTAGCTATCCACTCCCAGTTAGGTTTATTTTGTGGAAAGGACAAGAAGATCAAACCGGAGTACAATATTTTGGAGAAGAAGAAGCTCCACAATGTTGTTTACTTCCTGGAGGATTTCACAGAGGATCATATAAGGATCATTCTGAGCAGAGTCCATGGTGATAAGATGTACCTGGAGAGAACACATGATATCACGCCGCAGGCAATTCATGTAGTCACCAGATTCTACAACACAGGGGAAGTGCCAGCCCTAAGGACAGTAAGCAAAACTGAAATGTCCAAGCTCACCAATTCAGTGAGTGACTCACGAGGCATGATAGTCAACTCTATCAAGGATGATCTGGTTAAGTATGCCTACATGGTGATAGGCTATCAGAAATTCTCTGCCAGCATAATTAACTCTGTATCAGCTACAGTGGTAAATGTCGCTTACCGGATGATAAAGGAGGATGCATCATTTGACTTGTGCACTGGTATGCAAAGACAACTCATGTTGAATCTGAAGTCAATCAAACAGGATAATGCACTAAGGTTCAAGTTTGGACAACTACTGGTTGGGTTGTTTTTCTATTTCCAAGGCTACTTTCCAGGAGTAGGAGATGTCCAGTGGTCTGCTGACCAACCGGTGACCAAGCAAATCAAGGAAAGAATTGAAGTAATTGGAACCGGTTACCCTGATGTTTTGAACAAGTATTTTGATGAGTTTAGATGGAAAATGAGCCAGAGAATGAGGATATCAGGTGACATCATCAAGAAGTATGAAGACGATATCTATTTCACCATCCAGGTGGATAAATGCATAATGGAGGCTGTTGAGCCTAGACAGGAAGAAGTGGAGCCAATGGGCTATGAGGTGATGTACGATATGCTGGAAGGGTATGCCTCTACCCTTATTGCCTCACCTCTTGTTCCTAAGGAAAAGAGCACCAGAACCTATCTGGAAAGGGTTACACCAGTTGAGGAACCCTCTGCAAAGAAAGGAAAAGAACTTGCAGTGAAGAAGACAAAGGCAGTTCCTGCAGCATCAGCACCGGTTACTACTGCAACTCCAAAAGTGACCAAGCGATCAACAGCCAAGAAGAAACTGGAAGTAGCACCGGCTAAAGTCTTCGAAAGAAAAAGGAAGACTAAGTCAAATGAACCAGACTCTGAAGAAACTGTGTCTGAGGAGATGCCCAAGAAGGTAAGATAGACGAAGAAAAAGACAAAGAATGAACCGGCATCTTCTGCACCGGTAAATATAGATATCTCCTCCTCTAAACCTTTGACACATTGTCAAAGAACAATAAATAATGTTAGGAGAAAATTGCTACATGATTTAATTGAGTATTTTGATGACTTTAATGATGATGAAAAGGAAGCAGTCAAAAAGGAAATAATTCAGTATTTATGTGTTAATGACCAGTCACCTTCAGAAATTAGATTTGAAACACCAGATTCTCTGTACAAGTCCTTAGACAATAAATGGCACATTTCCATAGAGCAGGAACAGGAAATGAGAGAAAAAGTTTTTGCTGAACATTTTCCTGATGTATCAAATTCGGAACTGTTCGATGTAATGAACAAATTCAAAGGTCTTTTCTTCATGAGAAGAAGAAAACTCCTGTTACTGGAAGGGAAGGGTAAGGAAGTGCTTGAGGATACACACACTCGTGCTCTACAAGCTTTGAAGATGCATTGAGTGGCTGAAGCCAATCGGTAAGCTGAGAAAGAACCGGTTATAACAAAACCGAATGAAGCATTTGATGATAAAGGAAACCCGGTTGATGAACCGATCGACACTATTGATGTCAATGCCCTAGACGTAGAAGATGTCACTCAGGAAATGCCATTTGAGGCAACAGGACAGGAGCAGTGGGCTGAACAGGTTGATAAGCAAGTCGAGGACAGACAGGAAGCAGCAAAGGATGAAGAAGAGAAGAAGAAAAAGGATGAAGAAGAGAAGAAGAAAAAGGATGAAGAGGAGAAGAAGCAAGAAGATGAAAAGAAAAAGAAAGAAGAGGAAGATAAGGAACAGGAGAAGAAGAAGGAAGCAGAGAGAAAGAAGAAGGAAGAGGAAGATAAGGAACAGGAGAAGAAGAAGGGAGTAGAAAAGAAAAAGGCTGAGGAGGACAAAGAAGAGGAGAAAAGGAAAGAAGCAGAGAAGAAAAAGGTAGAGGAGGATAAGGAAGCGGAGAAGAGGAGAGAAGCAGAGAAGAAGAAAGCAGAAGAGGACAAGGCAGGAGAAGAGGAGAAGAGCACCTAGATGGAGACTCTGAAGGCAACCGGGAGTCAAGCCAAACCGGCTGATCTCACCAGTCCTATCGATCTCCAATCTACAAGTGAAACAAAGCTAATGCAGAGCATCAAGGTTGATCAAGAGTGCCTTGAAATTATTCAAAGGAAGAAGGAGCAGGATGTAATTCAAGCGGCTGTGGACACTCTTACCGGTTTGATACCCGGTACAAATCTTCCCTACATGGATTCATCACTAGCTAAACTTAAGCTCCTATGCATAGTAGTGGATGATCAGGTGCAGAGCCTAGAAGAGGCAGCAGAGGAAAATGTCAAGAAGGAGCATCAAAAATCTCTTAATATAGCTCTGGTGAAGAAGTTGAATGAGCTCCGGTCTGAACTGAAGAAAGAACAAAAGGATATAAGGGATGCTCTGGATGAGGGGAATCTGCTACTAAGCAAGATTTGCCAACCCCATCTGTTCTATGATGATGTGCTAGCTCAGAAGCAAAATCTTCAAATGAACTTGCAATCCTACATGAGCACATTCAAGCCACCTTATGATTCCTTTACAACTTATGGGCAAACCATTCACCAATTTCACATCCAGTCATAAAAAATGGAGCAAGAGATCAACACCCAGTCTAGAGATTTGTAGGAGCTACAACTGGTTCTACTCCCATGACTGCAAATTCTTCATAAGTGCTATCTAAACTTGGATGCCTTAACAGTTACATAGGAGATGAGCACAATTGATGCCATGGAAGAACAGGTCTCCCAGATGCAGACAGAAAAAGAAGTAGCCACCTCCCTACTTGAGTCCTGGTCTTTGTCGATGAAACAATTCTTGCAGGACTTTAAATCTGTTTTTGACAAGTATCATTCCTTATTGTCATAAACTTTTATTGTTTTAATATTAAATAATAACAGGGTTGTTCAGCTGTACTTTGTCATTGTTGGAAAAGGGGGAGAAGAATTCTATTTGGGAGACGTATCTGGTAATCAAAATTTTGATATATGCTCTGAATATCTCAATGTTTATGCTCTTTATGCAAAATTGTCATACATTGTATTGCCAAAGGGATAGTGTATATGCTTAGGGGGAGCAATTTTACTAATGGCATGATTTTGTTGTAAAACACTTAGATGTCAAAATTTTATTTTCCTAAGTGTTGCCATCAATGCCAAAGGGGGAGATTGTTGGCATTTTTTATGTTTATGTTGTGATTGTCATTGATGGACACACACTTTCATTTGAGATCATCTTTATATGTATGAGTTAGAGCACAACCAGTATTTGTTCCAACCGGTATGTTGTATTATAGTCTTTAGACTATTGGTGTTTTGTGGAATGTGTTTCGCGGTTTGAAGTGCCATGTTGACCCCAAGCGGTACGAGGGATTAAAGTGGCATAACACATTTTTACCAGTCTTCATTTTTTTCAAACTAGCAACCGGCATTTTGTATGAACTGGTAATACTCTGTGATGAGTTACTAGCCGACATTTTGTGATGAGTTACCATCCACCGATTGTTTGACGGTGCCGACACATTAACGGTGCTTTTTGTCTTGTGTTACCAAGTATGTCCAGGTTCATTGAACCTAGGAAATTATAATGTAATCCTATTGGACCGACATGAAATCAAATTCCTTTATAAGGACATCATGTCTAGGGTTTTAGGTTGTTGATGTGGTTGTAGTGAAATTTTATGTTGTTGCTAGGGTTTAAGGTGGTTGAGGAGTTGGAGAGAATATAAATGTGTAGAAGACTGAAGTAATGCTGAAGTGCATTAGGAACGAGCTATCAAGGATCTAACCGAGCAGTCTATGCTTTTAGCTAGATCAAACACTTGTTGATTACTCACATCTTTGACAAGTTTGTAGCCCTTAACTGGGTAGGCCCAAAAGCCTTTTATAAATCCTCTAACAAGGTGGTTCACATCTGTGGATCTAAAATCCTCTAGCAAGGTAGTCCTTAATCGGACTTATCTCCTAATAGAGATTAAGATTCCTAACAGGATCTGTTCTGGTAAAGAATATTGTAAGACCTTAACCGGTCTGGTTCCTATTCTGTAGATAGTTACTTGTGAGTTCCATCTCACCGTGGTTTTTCCCATTTGGGTTTCCGCATCAAAATCTCTTGTGTTATGGTGTTTGTGCTTTTGTGGGTGAATGCATTATTTTCTATTTGGTTTGCATGTGTGCTAACCGGTTTGTCTTCTAAACTATTTTACTGGTTTACTGTCAGTCTTGTAAAGTGTTTAAGTGCATAGATTTTTGGCATACTAATTCACCCCCCCCCCCCTCTTAGTATTCATCAATAGGGGCCTAAAATGGATGGAAGGGGTGAAGGGGAAGGTGTGTATTTGGATTTTAGTTTAGTAGGGATACCAACATTTTTTAGAAATGTCACTGAGGCCATGACCCTTACTATTTTCTTTAATTTGGAGGGGTTCTTGCTTGTGAAGGTCTGCCCCTTTGCCTTTATAAATATTTTGACTTGTAGGATACACTTTGCTTTGGGAAGAAGACGCGAGTCCATTATGAGGTGGAGGTGGAATGTAGGGAATGATAGGATCATGAGAGGTCTTTGTAGGCATGATGGATCCTTGAGGTGAACATGGATGGTTATGACAAGGAGATGAAGAGATACTTTGATCTTGACAAGGAAGAGGACCATTGGATAGAGTAGGAAGGGTGTTTGACTCTTCATTTTGAATTGGCTCATTTGAAAAGGTGGAAGAGGCATCATGATCTTGCTTAGGAAGTAGATTAGGAATGGGATTTGGAAGGATGCTTTGCTCTTGAGATGGAAGGGAATCATCTTGGAAGAAATTGAAAGGGATAAGGGGATCATCATGGGATTCTAGGGAGATAGGATCTTTTTCAACCATTGGATAGGATGGCCCTTGAGATAGCCCTTGAGGGTCAACATAAGAAGTTTCATCATTACATTCATTATTTGAAGGATATGGTATGGATTTTTGTTGAGAATACTTAGGATATTGAGGCATCATGGAAGATATGGAGGCTACATGTGGGCTATTGCTAGACACAGGTTCATATTTTTTCTCATGCTTGGTAATGACATCTGGTTTCTCCGTAGGTGAATTATTAGGATCTTCAATTTCAATAACACCATCTTCAAGGAGGTCTTGAATTTTATTTTATAATTCCATGCACATTGAAGTCTTATGTTTGTTATTCCTATGATATGCACAATAATTACTCAAAAATTCACATCCCCATGTGGTCTTGTTAGGCAATATGATAAGATTATGCTCACGAAGCTCTTCCAAAGTTGACTCGATAGATTTCCCCAAAGGTGTAAACTATCTATCTCGGGGATAGATGGAGGAAATGTCTTTTTGTCTTGGTGAAGGTGTCTTGTGATCTTGTATGAGATTTGGCTTTTGATTTTCAATTACTTTTTGTTCCACCTTATATAATTTTTTTAGCATTTCTTGAAGATTGGTGTTCTTGATATTATGAAATTTTATCTCAAGAGGGGTCATTGAATCTTTTTGTTTATGTTTAGGATGAAAAAGACTAGATATATGCTCACTGTAGACTGATTAGGCAAGTATGATATATTTGGAAAAGTATGCAAAAAGACAGGCTTCTGGATTGATAGAATCAGAGGCTCATACGATAGAATACTATGACTCAGATGATAGTGTAAGGACTTCCAGATGACACAGACAAATATTCGTACAAATTGTTATCGATACTCGAACAATAATCTAACACTTATCAGATGACAAACTGTTAAAGATGATGATGACTCATACGACAGTGTACATATGGCCAGACAACAATTTGCAGAGACCCGAACGATAATTTTTAGAATATAGGACAACAAACTGACAATGATATACCCCAGGTGTTAAGACTCGTACAAAAGTTTACTAGTTATCAGATGATAATTTTCAGAGGGTAGTACGACAAAACAGAAGACTCGTATAACACAGGACTGGACACGGACGAGTTTCTGACAAGGATAGAGTTTTGACCACTGAGTTTTTGATGTTTTGATTGTTTTCCAGTTTCGAGGTTTTAGTTTCTGTTTCCAAGACAAAGACACAACAAACACGCAAGATGTAAAGTGACTTCAAGCATAGCATGCTAATTATAAGGAAGTTGGTTGAGAGAGAAAACCTTTGCTTACAGACTTAGGTACGCACCCAATAGCTAATCAGAATACGGTCATTGAGTCTCATGCAATGGATTCTCAATGCCATATTAGCCGACTCCAAATGCTAATGGGGGCACGATATGGAAAGTATATTGGGAGACTTACTATCTCTCTTGCACAAAGATTATCCCCCTTTCGAAGGTGAACCAAGTAGATTCTATCTTAGAGTTCTTAGTAAGGACTTCCATTCAAAATTACCCCTTGAAGTTGTGCAAGTACGATTGAGGCCTATAGCCCGACAAGGTACCCAAACAAGATGGTCACACAAGTGTGATTGAGACTGTGGGGCCCTACAAAAAGCCTAATATGAAAGATCTCAAAGAGAAAACTCAAATAAATCTGTCCTTTGAGACTTTAATCCCAAGAGGCCTATTTATTATAGTGAGTCAGAATGCTTAGGTCTAGCTGTACTCACTTGGGTCGTTCTCACAGGGTGATTACTTTTTCCCACTGTGATAGACCTGCTAAAGGAACACAAATCTCAAAATTAGAAAACCTTCAAGGGTCTAGATTTTTGATTGTCTATACAGACAAGAGCATACTCTCCTACCTTTTAGACTCTTCTCAAACACAAAAAATAGATTTGTTCATTTACCATATTGCAATTTAAGTGCCTAGAAAATAATTAAGAATACACAAAGTTTACTTAAATCTCCTCAAGAAACCTGCAAAAACAATGAATCAGTAGTCATATTGTTTTTGAGCAACAAACGTGTTCTTGGACAAACGTTCTACAAAAACTAGTTAGGCTATGAAAAATCTCTCAGGCAAACAGAAAACAGATCAGGGTTAGCATTAGTCTTACCAAATTTAAATCAGAAAAACCCTAAAATGTAGTCTATTTTTTATACGATAAAACAGAGTATCGTACGAGTATACTCACAAAGCAATACGATGATTCTCCACAGACCATACGATATTCTCCACAAACCATATGAGTTTTCTCACTGTATCATACAATAATTAACAACATACCATAAGACAAACCTTAAATTCTCATCCTGTACCTTGCAAAAATTCGTACAATATTTTGCAGGAATTGTACAGACATAATTCAAAAAAATAAAATGGAATGATCTGCAAAGCTGAAATTGTAATCTTCTACCCTATGGTGGGCGCCAAAAATATGTGTGTGAAAAGTGGTAGTTTGTAAGTTGTAAGGCACAAACACTTCAATAAATAATTGCATGCATGGTTAGACAGATATAATAATGAATATAAAAAAACATAACAAATCAATCTATTGCCTTCTAAAAGATGTGAGTATAGACTTTCTCTCAGATTTATCTAAACAATACCAGTGACTAGACTACACCAATATAAAGGATTTAATCTATATGAGAAAAAAATTGAGCTAATTAGATGCAAGATTAAGCTAGATATTATACTCACTTGGGTCGTTCTCACAGGGTGATTAACTTGGGGACAAAAGATATTATATAGATAAAAATACATGAGAAGTTAAAAAAAAAATTGAGCTAACCATGCCACTAATTAATATATTTTGTGAAGTTTATCTCCTAGACAGGTGGCTTAGGAGATTGAGAAATGCAATCCAGGCTCATTATGAAGTAGGAATTTATACATATAATGAAAAATAAAATTTTATTAAGCTATTTAGTTTAAATAATACTCTAATAACCTATCTCTAGCATTGTAAATTGTCTCCACATACAATTTCATCCTCACCTTGGTGTTCTATCTTTCAGTCCCTGATGTCTACTTTGATTTTTCTCACATCATCCTGAAGTCTATATTTTTAACTCCCTTTCTAATCCTTGTTCAAATTAGATTCTTGATTAACAGAACCAAGGCACCCCCACCACCCTGGTCCTCCTAATTAGGACCCAAATTTGGTCCCATCAATGATAACTTCAATTGGGTAGAAATTTAGGTCTCATGTCAGCTTGCTCTGAAAAGTCAAATAATTTTTGTATGGTTAGGTATAAAACAAGGCCTACCCATCTCATTTGAAAACTACAAAAGAAAGATAGATGGATGGATCTCTCTCAATTATACTCTAGTAAATTCAATTCAAGTGAGCAAGCAATCAAGCATTCATTAAGAATTGAAGGAGATGCCAAGTCAAGTTCAAGCATTCAAGATGGCATCCATGATCAACCTTCCATGAAGACATTCTACATAACATCCTAAACCCTTAGCATGAGGATTGAAGCAAGCTTCATCAAGGTACCAACTTCAATTACAAGCATTCAAATTCAAATCTAGCCTTCCCCTCAAAAGGAAAGCATTTCGTTGCTATTCAATTCCATTTCTATTTCAATTTCAAGGTTAATTCCTTAACTAGGGTTTGACCCAAGGCAAACCCCTATCCACAACTACTCTCTCTCTCTCTCTCTCTCTCTCTCTCTCTCTCTCTCTCTCTCTCTCTCTCTCTCTCTCTCTCTCTCTCTCTCGATATATATATATATATATATATATATATATATATATCTGTGTGTGTGTGTGCAGGAACGATTGAAGATCCTCATAGAATAGATGACAACAAACAAGTTCAAGTACTTACACTACAAAAGAAAAATAGAGATGGTAGTTGATTCAGGAGCATCCCCGGTCGATGAGCAATCTTGCATCACCCAAAAATATTTCCTTTCACTTTTGATCTTGTTTAGTTCTTTGTGCAGTTTTTAGTGTTCTTACCGGTTGGTACCGGTAGTTGCTTGTTCTTTACGGAAGATCTTATTTTTGATTTCTAGATGGTTTCATGTGCTTGATTCCTGATTTTCAGCTCATTTGGGTTCTTTTCCGGTCAATTATCACTTCCGGTTGACTGTTTCTGGGTTCTAGGACAATTCTTGTGCTTGTCGGTTGGTTTTCCTTCATTATCGGTGTGATTCTTGGTGTGTGGATCTATCTTGGGTCTTGTTCGATGTTTTTTGGCGTGTGGTTGACCTTCTTGTTGAATTGCATTACTTGGTTGTTATTTCTGGAAAGATTTATTTAATTCTTAGGGTCAACCTAATTACACGATTCATTTTCCTGCATTTGTGAATGTAATCTTATGAGCCCGACCCAGATGTGTTCCGGTGGGTATAAATATGTTATTATGTATTCATTTATAGGGGCAAAGGAGGTAGAACTTAGAGTAAGGATTGAGATTCACATGTTGTGATCTGGTTGATTCTTAGAGTCTCGGTTGGATTGTATCCGGCTTGAAGCCTGCATGTAACCAGTTAGCTATCAGATGTTCTTTGATGATAATATGATGATTGTCAAAAATTTTAAGGCTTTAATATGATCTATTTATGTGAACTTGTTATGTTTTCTTGTTGCTTTTGTTGTGTCTCTCTTGCTGCATAAGTCAGTTGACTTTTGATGGTTTTTATCGGTTATGGATGCATCAAGTGGTATCAAAGATGGTTATGGACTAGCTGGTGGAAGAATCAGTTGCAAACATTGAGGCATTCCTTGGGGTGGAAAGATGGCCGATTGGAGGCAGGTTGCGCATGTGTTCAATAGATCATCAAGGGGAGGCAATTGAAACCGATAGTCAGATCACAGAGTTGAGGTATTTCACCAGAGTGGAAGAAGAGATGTTGTTGAGGAGGATGAGCCCTTAGAGAGTAAGGAAGATGATGGAAGACTTCAAGAATGAAGTAAGGAAAGAAATCTGAAATTCTTTGGCCGGTTTGCGGAGAAACCCTGATTCTG
The DNA here is from genome assembly GCF_030272615.1 of Cryptomeria japonica. Lineage (NCBI taxonomy): Eukaryota > Viridiplantae > Streptophyta > Pinopsida > Cupressales > Cupressaceae > Cryptomeria > Cryptomeria japonica. The sequence goes on from NW_026728908.1 coordinate 158,164, forward strand.
AGGATGAATATGAGGAAGCTGGTGAAGAGCTTGAGGAAGCTGAAGGACCAGAAGATGAAAGAGAGGAAATATTCCTGAGAGCAGTGGCTCAAGAGAGTAAAGTTCATAAAGTTGAGGTTTCCAACTTTTTTGGAATGCTGAACCCGGAGGATCTGATCGATTGGATCAGAGAGTTGGAGGACTACTTTGATTTTGAGGATGTCAAGGACCCACAGAGAGTCTAGTTGGCACAAAACAAGTTGAAAGGGCATGCTGCCTTGTGGTGGAAATAATTTTAGAAAGATAGAGTGGAGAATGGTGAATTGAAGATCACCCAGTGGAGACAGATGGTTGCAAGATTGAAGGCCAAGTTCATACCGAAAGACTATGAATTGGAATTGTTCAAGAAGTTGCAGAACCTGAAACAGAGAAACATAACTATGAAGGAATATACTAAGGAATTCTACAAGGTGGTGATTAGATCTAGACATAGAGAGATGGATAGGGAAAAGGTGGTGAGATACATCAATGGACTTGCTTTTAACATTCAAGATGAGATGAGTATGTTGAAGGTTTCCACTATTGAAGAAGCTTTCCAGTATGCTTTGAAGGCTGAGGAGAAGGTGAGAAGAAGACAACCGAATAAGGGAAAGGAGAAATTCAAGATGAATGATAGTATGAAGAAACCCATTGAAGAAGAGAAATAAATACCTAAGTGGAGTAAAGAACTGGAATTGAAGACACCAAGGAAAGGTAGCAGCAGTACCAATAGAGAATTTCTCGATAAATGTTTCAAGTGTGGAGAAACTGGAAATAGATTATGTGAATGTAATCAAGGAATGGCAAGAAGTTTTGTGGCAAGTGAGGAACCAAAAGGTGATGGTATCGGATCTAACTGTGCATCGGAGCAAGGAGAATCCCTTGTGTTCAGAAGAAAGGATACCGGATCTACTTAGAGGAAGATTCTTTTCTAGACTGTGTGTAAATCAGGAGGTAAGTGTTGCAAGATCATTGTAGATAGTGGAAGTACTGATAATTTAGTATCTGAGGAGATGGTTATGAAGCTTGGGTTGAAGAGACATAAGCATACTTGTCCTTATGAGGTGAGTTGGTTACAAGATGATCAGAAGATAAAGATAGGAGAGCAGTGTTTGGTGAATTTCAACACTGGGCCTTTTAGAGATGAAGTTTTGTGTGATGTTGTATCTATGAGTGTGTGTCATGTTTGGTTAGGAAAACCCTGGCAGTATGATAGAGGAGTTATTTATGACTGTAGAAGAAACCTAGTTACTATTGAAAAGGATGGGAAGTAGTTCACATTGATTTCTTTGAAGGAGAAAGAGAATGAGGTGAAGAGTCTGAGTCCTTAGAGAAGTTGCACTACTGAGAAACCGGTGGCAGAGGTTATACTAGAAAGTTTGATAGAACCGGTTGCAGAGGTCATACTGGAGGTTTTGAAGAAAGATCTGATAAAACCAGTTACAAAGGTTAAACTGGCGGGTGACATGAGTTTGCAGAAGGATTTGACAGATGAACCTGATGGAAAAATGGGACCAGTCAACAAAGAGCTTATGGTGACAAACTGGATGAAGTCTTGTGGCAGAACCAAATCAGAGTTGCAGAAATAGAGACAATGTGTAGATCTAAAGTAAGGAAAGAGAAACAAAGGGAGTCAAAGGTTAGAGAAGCCAGTTGAGGCATCGGAAGAGTTAAGGCAGAGGTTGGGAGATAAGAAAGATGTTTGGATCAGAAATGAGCATGGGATCTCCATTCTGAATCCTTTTAGATATTCATGAGTTGCCTCTAATGGAACATATTTTTCTACCTGGGTTGTCTCGTGCAGGAGCATCCTTGGTCGATGAGAAAATCTTGCATCACCCAAAAATATTTCCTTTCAGTTTTGTTCTTGTTTAGTTCTTTGTGTAGTTTTCTATGTTATTATCGGTAGTTGATTGTTCTTCATGGCAGATCTTATTTTTGGTTTCCAGATGGTTTCATGTGCTTGATTCCAAATTTTCAGTTCATTTGGGTTCTTTTTTGGTCAGTTATCACTTTCGGTTGACTGTTTCTGGGTTCTGGATAGTTCTTGTGCTTACCGATTGGTTTTCCTTCATTACTGATGCGATTCTTGGTGTGTGGATCTATCTTGGGTCCTGTTTGTTGTTCTTTGGCATGCGGTCGACCTTCCTGTTGAACCGTGTCACTTGGTTGTTATTTTTTGGAAAGATTTATTTAATTCTTAGGGCTGACCTAATTACACGTTTCATTTTCCTGCATTGGTGAATGTAATCTTATGAGGCCGACCCGGATGTTTTCTGGTTGGTATAAATATGTTATTATGTATTCATTTATAGGGGCAGAGGAGGTATAACTTAGAGTAAGGATTGAGATTTGCATGTTGTGATCTGGTTGATTCTTAGAGTCTCGGTTGGATTATATCTGGCTTGAAACCTGCATGTAACTTGTTAACTATTGGATGTTCTTTGATGATAATATGATGATTGTCAGAAGTTCTTAGGCTTTAATATGATATGTTTATGTAAACTTGTTATGTTTTCTTGCTGCTTTCTTTGTGTCTCTCTTGCTGCATATGTCGGTTGACTCTTTTGAGGGTTTTTACCAGTTATGGTTGCATCAAGTAGTGGGTGAGTGTAGCAGAGATAGTAGCAAGTTGGAGAAAGATGGCAATGCTAAAGGTGATGGAGATGACAAGAATGATCCAGGATACACAGCTGGTTTTCCACCCTTTGTTGGAGCTATCATGGGTGCAAGAACTAAGAGAGATTTTGTAGTTTGTCGTGACCCATCACCTTAGGTGGACCCAAGTAAGCAATTGACTTCCAATAATGGTTTGAACTTTCCCCAAGGGGATTCGTGTGATGCCAGGGGCCCTCTCAACAATGCACAAAATGGATTCACCTTGGGGCCCAGTGTTGGTGACTGATGTAGACAAGGTAGGGAGATCCAATTAAGAACAGCCCCGCCTTGTAGCCTATAACATAAATACCATGAAAGATATCAGTTCACACAAGATATAACCAGGAAAAATAGGAAAGAGAAATCCTTATAATACTTTAATGAATTACATATGCCCTCAGGCTTTACACATGCTAGACCGCAGCCAAGGATTACAAAATAATTATTAGAACTGAAATCTATGATCCACTAATCATTTGCTCAACAATTCAGCCTCTGGTAATAATCTGCACTGTTTGCACTGATCCAAACCTCAGTGCCTCTAGATTTCAGTCTCCCCAGACCAGAATCTCTCCAGAAACTACATTTGTTCTAAAATCTTTTCTTCCTTTGACCTCTGTCATCTCAAATCAATCTCCTATCTTCCTCTTCATACCATCCGCAAGCAACAACAACTCGATCAAGTCGACCAAAGATCCACCAGTTCATAATGAAACGTGCAAACAATAATATGTCGGTCCAAATCATCAAGAACATCTCCAAAATGCTTAGAACTTCATGTGGACCCCCAAGAATATCGAACAAGTCCAAAATAACTTCTCTCAATGATCTGCCAGTTACAGAAACCATCTGCAACCCAATTCTACTTTTCTCCACACACTGCAAGACCAATCGGTAAGAACAAACCAACACTAGACCAATACCGGAATCGATATCTCACCAGAATCAAATCCAAATGCCATGAATCTTGAATATGATTAAGACAACAATATCTAGGTGCTAAATCCAAATCCGCAACTCTAAATTCTCAAACATGAAGAAACGCAATGATATCCAAGAAACTCCACTGCTAACTACTCCAACCGAATGAACAACTCCAGTGCTCCTGCATTAGTGACTCTGTTTCTGGCAGAAACATTCAAAATTTAAATTTGAATTTGGGCAAGAAAGAGCTTGGGGAAAAAAAATATTAGGCTTCCCTCTTTAGAGTCAAGTCAAATGGTAAATCCTCTTTTCCACCTATAAAGGTTTCCTCTGATCCCAACCATGGTTGTGTTTCAATATTGGTTCCAAACCTAGTGATTGACCACAACATTTCCTTAATGGCATTATCTCTGGTATAGAAGTTTATGGATCCAAGGCAAAATATAGAAACTGTTAGAGAGTTTGTGAGAAATAAATGGAATTTGAAAGGGAAAGTGGAGGTTGTTTCTTTGCCTAAGGGTTTTTTCTCCTTCTCATTATCATGCAAAGAGAGCATTTCAGTAGTCCGTTGTGGAGGGCCTTGGGTTATTGGCAAGTCATCATTGGCTTTAAAAAAATGGGCTCCTAATGGTCTTGATTCTGGAAACTTCTATGAAGTTGTTTCAATCTAGGTCAGGCTTCTTGGGCTCCCCATGGAATTTTGGAATTAAGATGTGTTTAGAGGAATTGCAAGCTCTTTCAGGGAGCCATTATCGATAGATCAAGTGACTGCTGCTAGGAAGAGGTTGGTCTTTGCCAAGATCTGTGTGAGTATTGTTCAATCCACTAATCTCCCCTATTTGATTGAGATTCTCTCTAAGTTATGGAAATGGGTTCAACCAATTGAATTTGAGGCCCTTCCTTTTGTGTGTTTCAACTGTAAAAAAATTGGGTCATTGGGCAAAAAATTGTCCGAACAATGCTACGAAACCAAAAGGCAAGGCAAAAAAAGTCTAGAAAGTTAAGAATGATCCTCTAGAAGGAAAAATCCCTAAGGAATCTCATGGTACCAAGGAAGCAATGGCTAGAAATAGTTCTACCCTTGATGACAAAGAGAATCCAATGAAGGTAGAGAAAAATGCACAACTTGAAGGAAAATTTTTTGAGGCAATTTCTAGTGAAAAAGGGGAAGAGATTGTTAGGGATTATCTTCAGAAGGAAGATAATGTCCCTTGGTTTGTTGAAAAGAAGGATCATAGAGATTAAACTCATCATGAGGTGATTCTTGACTCTACCATCCCGTCTTCGGAGGAAGCCTTGAATAGCCATAGTGAGAATGTGTCTCAAGACTCAAATGAAACTATCAGCTGTGTCAAATCTGCATCCCCTCGAGATGGCCAGGATGTTTTGGGGAATGGTGTTCAACCTACCACTAAGGAGAACATCTAGAGTTTAATATCGGAAAAGGAAATAAATGGAAAGCTAAAAGAGAGAAATTATTATTTGGGAAAAGATAATTTGAGTATGGAAGAAATAGATTACGAAGAGGATAGTGGGTTATCTACAGTCATCAAGAAGAAAAGTACTAAGAAAAAGAAAGCTCCTGGAATGTCTACAAGGAACAAAACAAGAGCTGATGTGGGACCAAGAGGGAGTGTTGGGAGAAAATCTTCAAGATGGCATAGAGAGCAAGATAGTAGCCAAGACATTACAAATTGGATACAACGTACTAACCCTAAGATTTGTAAGAACCTAACTCCATTTAAGAAATGAAGATAATGTCATGGAATATGCAAGGGCTAAATAGCTCTCATAAACAAGAAATTTTGTGCAATCTAATTAGAGATTATAAACCAGATATTGTTCTAGTTCAAGAGTCAAAATACCAAAGGATAGTGTGGAAAGATTGAATTTCTTCACCTCAAATGGTGTTCATGGTAACAGCTCTAAGGGGGTTTTTGGAGGAATTTCCTCATTCTAGAGTCTTAACATTATTAGTGGTACTCCTATTTGGGAAGATTCTAATCATGTAGCTACTAAATTTCATCATTTTAGAGATAACTTTAGCTAGATTCTGTCAAATATCTATGCCCCAAACGGTAAATCTGCAAGAAAAAAGTTTTGGAAGTCTCTGGTTGAATTTAGAGCCAAATACCCCAATGATATCTAGATCATTCTAGGATATTTTAACATCCTGATCAATGATTCAAAAAAAATTGGTGATTCCCAAGTGCAGTTGGATAGTAAATTGGATCTCTTGGAGTTTATAAAGAATCATGGCCTGATTGATATGGACCTTAAAGGTGCCTCCTTCACCTAGACAGAGCTGGTAAGGATATTTTATAGGTCAAACTTGATCAAGCTCTAGTTTCTAATGATTGGTTGTGTCATTATTTTTTTCTTTCAACGCTTTCAAGAATTGGTTCTAATCACTTTCCAATTAGTTTTGTTGCTAACTCCTTTTCAAAGAAAAGAAATTTCCCGTTTAGATTTGAGAAAATGTGGCTTTCTCATCCTTCTCTTCATGATAAAGTCAAAGAGTGGTGGAATATTGGTATCAATGATACAACCATGTTTAGAGTTGCAAAGAAGCTGGGAGAGGTAAAGAAGAATATCAGAAAATGGAACAAGGATTCTTTTGGGCACATATTCATCAATAAGACTGTTATCCAGATTGAGTTGAAAGATATCCAAGACAAAATCCAAAAAGAAGGTTATAAGGATGATTATTTAGCCAGAGAAAATGATGTTCTCTCTAAATACCATGATATTATTACTAAGGAAGAGAAATTTTGGAAGCAAAGGTCGAGAGCCACTTGATTAGATTATAGTGATAGGAATACCAAGTATTTCCACCTATCTACTATGAAACATTGGGCTTCTAATAGAATCAACTGCATTTTCAAAAATGGCACCAAGTTTGAATCCGAGGAAGAAATTAGAGGAGAAGTGGTCCTGTACTTCAATAAGCTCTTATCTGGTGATCTGAGATTGAATCCTGAGGCCCAACAATGTCTCATTGATGTCATTTTATGCATACTTAATGATGACCATAATAAAATTCTCTCGGCTATTCCTTTTAGTTAAGAAATTAAAAAATATTTTCTTTTGAAGGCAATAAGGCTCCAGGTCCTGATGGTTTTCTAATGTTCTTTTTTCAAAAAAATTGGGACATTGTTGTTGATGATGTTTGTAATGCTGTGAAGGATTTTTTTGGTGCTAGGGTGATTTTAAAAGAGATTAATGCTACTTTCATCATTCTCATCCCCAAAGTTCCTGGAGCATATTCTTTTGATGCTTTCCATCCCATCAGCCTTTGTAATTCCTTTTACAAGATTATATCTAAAATTCTCACTTCCAGGTTGTAGATTGTTCTTCCTCTTCTAATTTCTTCTCAGCAAACTAGTTTTATCCCTAGGAAACAAATCCTTGATTCGATTATTACGGTGCATGAAAATATTCACTCCCTTGTGGAATCCAAAAAACTGGGTTTTTTGCTAAAGCTAGATTTATCTAAAGCATATGACAGAATGGATTGGAATTTTCTTCTCAAGGTCTTGGCGGCTTTTGGTTTTGGTAATAAGGTTTTGGAACTTATCTGGCAATTGATTTGTACAACCAATATTGTTATTCTAGTTAATGGCTCACCTTCTCATTTCTTCCAATCTTCTAGGGGGACCCCATATCCCCTATCCTCTTCACTATAATGGCAGAAATTCTTGGGAGGTACTTGCAAAAGATGGTTAGAGATGGTTGTTTAAAGGGGCTCCACCCCTCATCTGATACTACTATTTTGTCTCATCAACAGTTTGTTGATGATACTATTCTCCTGGGAACTTCAGCAATTGGAGAGGCCAGAGCCTTCAAAAAAGTCCTCGTCACTTATGAAGAAGCATCAGGGCAGTTTATTAATATAGGTAAATGTTCTCTCCTTTTCTTGAATAGTCCAGTTGAAAGACAACAAAGAATTGCTAATATCTTGGGGTGTTGTATTTGGGATTTCCCTTCAATTTACCTTGGTATTCCTTTGGGAACTATGCCACCAAATTACTTCTGGTTGGCTCTTGTGGATAGATTTTACAAGAAGTTTGTTGGCTGGAAAGGTTCTCTTCTCATTTAGGATGGGAAAATTCAATTATTGAAGGATACTTTGTAGAATCTTCCTATCTATGCTCTGAGTCTTTTTATAATCCCAACTAAATTTGTTGAAATAATTGATAGCATTCAAAAGAGACTCTTATGGTCCGGTATTGAGAATAAAAGGAGAAATCTTGTGATCACCTAAAATGAGGTGTGCAAGCCTAAGAAATTAGGAGGTCTAAGAAATTTGGTTTCCTCTACCTTTGCTCTTCTTTCTCAGAATTATAATGCCTCAAGCCCTGTTTGGTCCAAGGCCTCGATTAAAAACCTTATCCCAAAAGTTAATATCTTCACCTGGATTCTCCTCCAAAACAAGATCCTTACCACTGATAACTTATGCAAAAGGGGTTTTTTTCTTCCCAACATCTAACTTCTCTCTATGGCCAATGTTAAATATGTTTCCCATATTTTTATTGAGTGCCCCTTTGCTCAGGAAATTTTGGGAAGAATGCTTCAACTCTGGGATCTTTGTTGGGTTTTTCCATCTTCTATGTTGGAATTGTTCCTTCGACAGATAGCTCCTAGTCAAAATCAAGTAATTAAAAGACTTTAGTTTTATACCCTTCCTCACCTAGTTTGGGGTATATGAAAAGAAAGGAAAAATAGGATATTTAGAGACTCAACCTTATCAACTGAGATTGTTTTTCATAAAATCTATAGAGCTATGAAAGAAAATTTCAATTGTCTTAATAATTTCTAGGTGATAAATGAGATTCAAAGTTGCACTGACTATGATCATAGGATTGCAAATGCTTGGCAAATTCAGTTGGATATTGTGACAGTTTTCAAGCCTATTACAAAACCCTATGATGGTACTTGTTGGCATGTGCCTCTTTCGGGTTGGGTTAAAATTAACTTTGATAGGGTAGCGAAGGGAAACCCGGGTCCAGCTAGGTGTGGGGGAGTGATTAGGGATTGTAATGATATTTGTATTTTGGCAGTGGTGCTCCCCTTGGGTAGCCAGACAAACCATGTTGTTGAAGCCATTGGATCCTACTAGGCTCTCTTGATTGCTAAACAGATAAATTGTTCAAAGGTGTGGATAGAAGGGGACTCCAAAAACATTATTCAGTGTCTCAAAAAAGAAACTAATCCCTCATAGAACATTGCTAGATGGATTGGTTTATCCCATAAATTTATTGACTCTTTTGAAAATTGTCATATTTCCCACATATTTAGGGAAAGTAATAAAGTCGCAGATTATTTCGCCAACTTTAGAGCTCAAGTTTATGATAAAATAATATGGCGAAAAGGGGACCAATTGGATGATGAAGTGAGGGGGTTATTAAGGCTGGATAGCCTAACTAGTAGAGAACTTAACTTCCCATGATTAATTTTTCCATGAGTATATGTCAATCTTATTATGCAAGGAACACGTCATGGGCTCCTCACATTAATTTCCATTCTAGAGGCTTCTCCTCACACATTTTATGGGTGCGATTGGGGTTATTTTGTGTTCACCTTCAGTTTGGGGCCACTTCCTATTTGAAGAACCTGAGTGCTTCTGTCAAATACAAAATATTCCTGTGCACAATGTTTATCACGTTATGGATAGGGATTTGAAATGGGTGGAGCCGATGGACTGCAATGAGTTGAAAAATAACAAAACCATATGACGTATTCTAGGGAAGGGTGGTTTTACCACCTATATTAAAAAATTGTATGGCATAAAAGCCAACATGACGAGAGGGTTTGTTAAAAATTACAACAAGGGGATGGTCACCCTTTTTGGAAGGGAATTTGATGTTAATGAAGACCTTATTATAAAGGTTATTGTTCTTTCAACTCATGGGGTAAAGTTATATAAAGATGGAAAATTCTCTGATAAGGCGGTCAACCTTTTTTTGAAAGAGGAGAAGGAGAAGAAAGACTTGGTGAGAGACGGGACCACAAGCTACAACACAATGAAGATAAATACTATCTAGGGTGATGTCCTAAAAGTCCTTATGGAGTACATTACCCTTGATGGGCAATACACAAGAGCTTTTTCCTACCACTTTGTGCTGCTTAATCACTTTAGGCATAAGGTTAGAATCTATTTCCCCTTATTCCTTGCATCCTCATTGAATGCCAACATTGTATAACATAAGAAGGATCCTGTTAAAAACCTTGTCTTGCATGAAGGTTTAATCCTTCTCATTTTTTAACATGTTAAGTCTCTATCGCCTGTGTCCTCCTCCCCCTGAGGTTAATCTTGATTCAAATGATTCTCAATCTTTGAGGGATGACTATCATACTGAAACTAATGATGATGAATTCTCTCCCAAAGTGTCCCCTCCTAAGACCAAGGGTAAAGCCCTTGATATTAAAATCCCCAAATCTAAAAAACCTTGTAGCTATTGTTTATGGTGAAAAGTGGAAACAACAATATTGAAAGACTAAATGAATTCAACCACAAAACCCTAGCCTAACAACAACAAAGATCCACCATAACATATGAAGATTACCTAAGACAATGCAAATCAAATGAAATCACAAAGATTATACCATCACATGTCCAATAGCTTTTGAATCTCCATTCTTCCTATCTCCATTGATCTTGTTTGATATATTTGCTCTCAGATTTTATGTGTGCACAAGAGCTCAACAAAGAATGGAAATGTGGTTGCAAGTAGGCTTGATCGCATATGAAATTTTGAATGCTAGAGTAGTCGGGGAGTCAACGGATCAAGGTTGATAATGAAGGAAGCATCTCCTTATATAGAAGACACTATAAGAAATGAAAGGATAAGATTGAGAGGTGTAAAAGCTAAATGGTTGGCTATGATTAGAGGGTAGGTAAAAGAAATAATAAAATAATGAGAGGGTAGGTAGTGTATGAATTAAGAGATGAATGACATGTGTCATGGGTAGAAAAGGCTAATGAATTAATTAAATAAATAAAGATATATTTAATTAATAGAAGAAGTGGGATCAATTAAATAAATAAGATTTATATTTAATTTAGGAAAAGGGGAATTTAAATAAATAAATGTATTTATTTAAATGAGAAATAAGGCTAGAATAGGATAAATGAATTAATTAAATAAATAAAGATTTATTTAATTAATAGAAGAATTAAGCTAAAGTAATTAAATAAATAAATTTATTTATTTAATTAGACATGAAAATTTTAGGTGTCTACAACTCCAACTCCCCTCTCCCTATCCAAAATCTTCACCTAGGCTCTAAGACTATTGGTGTTTTGGATGACTATCCTTTGGGTTAGCGAAAGCATCCCTCTCCTTCGACTTCCATTGATTCTCAACCTAGCCTTAGCACTGAGAGGCAGCCTTCTTTTCTGAATACCCTTGACCCCTCTTCACCTCTACTCAGTGTTGAGAAAGAGTCTATATTTGATGTCCTTTCCTTAGCCAGAGATGGGGCAGTGGATACTTTCAAAATTTTCAAAACATGAGATCAAAGATATCCAACTTAAACAGAGAGAAAATACCAGTAACTTGGAGTTAATGAAAAAAAAAAGTTAAGGATGTGGGTAATGTGCATGTTTATGATGAGAACAATCCCTGGTCTGACAAAGAGAAGGCCATTGTTATCAATTGCCTAAAGATAGCTATGGAGGCCTTTGATAATTTCAAAAAGGACTATGAAGCTAGGATGGCGACCCGAGAAGAACAGATTGGGAAAATAAAGGATTCCATCAAAGTTATTGTTAAAACTAGTCATGGTGTGATTGGTGCCATGGTCGAGAGCTTTAAGAATATGATTAGCAGTCTTGAAGAATAGTTTCAGGTGAAAGACATTGTAGATGTCAACACCAATAATGATTGGGATATCTCCTCGGGACCTAGCAAAAGAATTAGAGGCACTTTAAAGAGAAAGGTAGTGGGACCTCCTCCTGATTTTTAGTAGATAAAGAAGATCACCAACACAATGATTGAGATTGAAAAGGAAATGGCACATTCAGTGAAGTTTTTGGACTAGTGTTGGTGTTTTGTTGCCTCTTCACTGGGTTTGTTGTTGTTGGATTTTTTGTCCTCTGGTTTTCTCTACTGTGTTCAGGCCTATGTTTTTTTTGTCTTTTTTTTGTTTGCCCCCTATCTGTTGTGAAGCTTTATGTATAGCTTATGGGGCAGTTTGGTCTTTTGTGGTCTCTTTTTGGCTTAATGCCTTTTTAAGTCTAGACTACTCTATGCTAGGGTTTTGGGTCCCTTCAAAACTTATTTTTACCTTAATCAAAAACTTTTATAGGCGTGAAAAGTGGATGACCAATTAGCTCCCACTACCCTAGTCTTGAGAATTTTGCCTGATCTTCTAATAGTGGATTTTGTTTATCTCCCTAATCTGGAAAACATTCTGCTTGTTTGCTTAGAAGTTGCAGGACAGGGTGCCCTACCCTCTTGGACTCAATAATTTAGCTCAAATTTTTAACTACGGGTTATGTGTCAATTTCTCTTCTCATATCTCTATATGTGGTGCTATGTGAAGTCTAGAACATTCTATTACTATTATTTTGCTTCAACTCCTCATTATTTGCCCTAGATCCAACTTTATACTTCAAATCCAATTTCAACTCTCTAAAAGGGGAAATAGAAAATAGGTAAATCCACAAGCATCTTGGATCCCTTCTCTAATTTAATTGTGGCTAGATCTATTGGGTTTACATCCCCATTTAAATGTAAGGTTGATCTTGGGAAATTGATGGTTTTACTATCCTAGTTGGTGAAACCCTGATTTCACCACCCTACATTTTGGTGAACCCGACATGCCTCATGCTTATTTTTTATTTTCATTCTTAGATCTTATTTTTATGTGCTTAACATTAATATTTGCACTTATACATCATATATACACTTGAATTACATAAATTTAGAGGTTAAATTCATTAAAAAACCTAACTTATTCTTCTAAAATTGACTTGTGGGTTGCATAATATTTTAATTGTATGCTTAGATCTGATTGTTATGACATGTTATGTTCATATTTAGATGCATCTAGTGTTCAATATCATAATTTTCAATATTTATTTCATTGGTTAATCAATCATTTTACAAAGAAATTGCATTTTTTAATCATAGTTTACATTTCCAATCTTTGAACTCAATATTTCCTTCATTATGCATGAGTTATATTACCCTTTTTCCTATATCTAATATTCCAATGAGAAGAATTTATAGACTTAAGGCTTCCCAAGGTTTAAATACTAAGTATATGGAGCCCCAGTTGAATAACCTATTCCATGTAAATTTTGGTGGTTCCTCTAATCCCACACATGACATAAACCATATCACGGAGACTCGTTCCCCTCATACTTCTCATGATGAAAATGACTCATTAACTAGGGTTACTATTGACCAATTTTAGAATATTGATAATGAGTTTGAAAATCTTCAACAATGGATGGGTCAATAATACCCGGATAGTGAGGCAATCCCCTTGATTGAAGGATTGAAAAGAATGGTTCAAAGAGATAAGGTAGGTGTAGATGCATTGTGTGGCCTTTCTCATATTGTTGATACCAATATTATGCCAATTAAAAGTTGTGTTGAAGTCCTTGGTTACTCTCAATCCACTAGCCAAGTTAACCATTCTATTTCTATGCATGCATCCTTGCTTAATGTGCCTACATTTTCATCTTCTATCCTGACTACTTCCACAAAAATGTTAATCATACACATGTTAGTCATGGGGGTAATCCTATTAATCAATATTCTCACATACCTCCTTCTATGAGTCTTCGATTTGTTTCACAACCATCTCCCATACCAACATACCATAATGTTCCCCCTCCTTATTATCAACCTCCACTTACAACAATACTACTTGTCTGTTACAATCCAATATGTCAATTCCAATCCATCCATCGAAGCAACTATCAATAACCCATCTCAAACAGTTGCATCCCTACAACACCAATTGGCTTCTTTAACTCAATCCAAATTCAATGTCCCCACATTTGATGTAGCAAACCCACTATCTGATGAGATCGTCCATACATTTCCTCCTAAACATGTGGAAAATCCTCAATTGGAGTTATACAATGAAAAGGGTGACCCCTTGACTCATGTGAAGAAATTTCAAACCTTATGTAGTGATTTCTCTCATGATCAAAGACTCGTGGCAAAATTATATACTAGAACCTTTAGAGATAAAGTCTTGTAATGGCATTGTTCTTTGTCTCCTTATTCTATTACTTCTTTGCAACAATTGGCTAATTATTTCATTCAACAATTTCAAAATAACATTGCTCCTAAGATTACTATAACTGATTTGATTCATTTTAAACAAGGAGTTAAATAAAAAGTTAATTTTATTGGTAGATGGAAATTTTTGCACTCACAAATTGCTCCTATGACTGATCATGATGTTCAAAAAAAAAAAATTTGCTAATTTACAAAAGGATATTAAAGATAAGCTTCTATTTTTTTAGTATACTTATTTCACACAATTGTGTGCAATGTGTTGGCATTTCTAACTGATCAATCTCAATCCACATAATTATGGATTAGTGGCCAACAAATAGGATTTAACCAAAAGGTTGAAATCCTCTATGCTTTAGGCTCTGCTAAACCTAGGGGGGTTTCCCTTTACAATTCTTTATGATCTCCAACCAATTCTAAGTATTGCAATATAGAATATTATTCTCAGTGAAATTTAACCAAAGCGAATGTTATCAACCTTGTACTGGCTCTATTCTTGGTTATTTAACATTTGGACTGCAAGTAAGAATAAATTCCTATCCTAAGTCTACTCCCACAACAAAAATTTTAAGAATATTTTGAATATTTTAAATGTTGTTGAGCCAGATCTAAGAAATATCCTAGTTCAGCACCTAATCTTAGGGTATAGAGTCAAATCTAAGATCTTGGACACAAATTTAGACATCAACTTACTTCAAATTAGTGACCCTTAACATCAATGCCAAACATTAATGCAACCTCTTTTATAGTTGCATAAATCATTTTTACAAATCCTCATTACATACTCAAATTCATTGTAATTTGTATAAAGCCTTTTAATTCTTTCCTTGAAAGAATACAACACATGTAAACTACACAATCATAGGGAAACTATGGTGATAAATCTGAAAAATATTTGATATTCATTGATTCTATAAATCTGGTTACATAATGTGGAGACAATGTTTGCAACATTTTCTTCAAATCTGCACAAACTAATTGATAGTACTGAAAAATTATACATCCATTTCACTATAGACTCAATTCCAATCCTAAGATAAAATAGTTTTCTATTCTCTTTCTCATAAATTAGAAGTTCATAACCCTTACAATTGAGAAGAAGAAAGAATATATAGAAGAAAATAAATTTCCAGAATGATGTTGGCAATATGGATGAATTGATTATGTGTTGCATTGATGTTTTGTCATTGATGTCAACACTAGCTGTTTTGGTTGGTTATCGGCAGATAAGTTTTGGTTACGGGTAGAAGATCTTGTGTTACAGGTAAGGGTTTAAGGTTTAATCGGCAGAGCTTTCACTGAGAAAACTTGACAGAATGCTAAGTGGTGTTGGTGCGGCTTCTAGATGGAATTCAAGATGCAGAAGGTGATCCTTGATCATGCCTCAACTGATTGAAGACATTGCTTTGGCGTGGTGGACCCAAATTAGGTCCAGTGCCTATCTAGGTTATGGACCGGTATCATGTTAACGTGTTCTCTACATGTTACCATGATGATTTATGGATTGGTTATTGTTTTTTTGGTCTAAAGCTGACATGGCATATCATTGTAATATAGATGTATGTAATGATCTTATTGTAATATCTTTTAGGTGGCCAACCTAATTGGTTTAGGCCTTAGGGTTTGTATAAATTGATGTAAGATCTCATTGTAGATCATGGAATGGGAATGGAATGGAATAGAAAATATTTTTTGTGGTCATGGAATGCAATATCATATGTGAAGGAGATTTGGTTGATCATAGGTGATCGAATTGGGTTTAAGTAAGAGGTCAAAGGCCTCTAGTATTGAGCTTAACCGAGACTGTAATCAGGCATGGTAGATGTTATTTCTGGCAGTTCATTCTTCTGAATTGGTGTCCAATTATCTTGAGGTGGCTATAACCTCTCTATAGTCAATGAGACTCTTTTGTAATGAGCAGTATGCTCTAGGCAGTGTACCTTCCTGCATGTGCAGGCCCCTCATTGTATCACATACTTTCTGCAGAAGTATCATTAGACTGTGGGTAGGCTTCCCACCATGGTTTTTCCCTTTACCGGGTTTTCCACATACAAATCATGGTGTTATGTGGTATGGTTGCATTGTGTTAATTCTCTATTTCATTCTTAAGTTTTATTGTTTACCGATATCTGTTTTTGCTATTCTGGTATTCAATGTTTATGTGCTCCGGTTAAAGGTTATAAAGTGGTTTGATTAATATAATTTGTTAACTGATTCACCCCCCTCTCAATTGTTCACCGATTATCCTAACAATCGGTATCATATTTTTGGTCCTCTTTTGCAGAAGCTTAACTGCTTGAGGTAGATCCTATGGCAGCTAATACTTCAAATCCATCGGCAACTATTTTTAGAAGAGAAATCCCTAAGCTTGATGGAACAAATTATGGGATATAGAAAATCCAAATGTAGACTCATCTTAGATGTATTGGGAAGGATATTTGGGAGATCACTGAGAAAGGATATACACCTTATGATCCGGCATCTGGCAATCCTGCTCCTGCAGACCTGGACAAGAATATTGAAAATGACTGTAGAGCTAGAGAAGCCCTCGTGTGTGTACTTACTGATCAGCAAATCATGGGATTGACTGATAAATCATCAGCAAAGGTTAAGTGGGATAAATTGCAAACTTTGAATGAAGGTGATCCTACTGTCAAAATTGCTAAACTTGATGGTTACCAGGTAAGGTATGAAAACTTGAAGATGGAAGATAATGAAAGAATTGCTACATTTATGGAAAGAGTAAATGAGATTATCATGGGAATTCAATGTTGTGGAGGATCTCTGAGTGAAGATGAAATAGTTTCCAAAGTCTTGAGAGCCCTTCCACCGGCTTACAAGATAAAGGAAAATGCAATCAATGAACTGAGAACAATGGCAAACACTTCAGTCAACAAAGACATTCTGATTGGGAAATTATCTGCTTTTGAGCTTGAAGAATTTGGATCTTCTGGAGCTGTAAAGTCTGAACATGCTTTTCATGCATCATTATCTACCGACAAAAATGATTGTAAAGCCCTATATGCAAAAGAATTGGAAGATATGAGGAAAGAGGGTGAAGAATTTGAGCAACTTGAAGCCTTATTTGCTAGAAGAGTACCTAAAGGACCGACAAGAAGTAATTATGGAGGAAGTGTACCTTTTAAATGTTTTGCATGTAATAAGATTGGTCATTTTGCATCTAGATGTTCTGAAAGGAATGCAAGATTTGAAGAGAGAGTTAAGAAATCATTTAAGCCTAATCAAAATAGATATAGATTCAAGAGAAGTAAACAATGATACATAGAGGATGAGGAAGGAGTAAGTGATGACTCTGAGGATGAACCGATAGCAGAGTCTAATAGTGGATCCGAAAATGGAAAGGAATGGGTGTTCTATGCTTTAAAGGAAGATGAACCAGAACCAGCTATCATGAATGAAGAAAAGGCCATGGCAGCAAAATTTGAAGACAAGGATGAATTGGTAATTGATAGTGGATGCTCACATCATATGACTGGAGATAAAAGAAAATTTATGTCCTTGCAAGAATACAATGGCGGTCAAGTCAGATTTGGAGATGACAAAGCATGTATGATCAAAGGTAGAGGTATTATTTCTCTGGATGGAAAGCATAATATTGATAATGTCTATTATGTAGAAGGTTTAAAGCATAATCTTTTAAGAGTTGGTCAATTGGTGGACAAGAGTTTCCTACTTCAGTTTAAAGATAGAAAATGCAAAATCATTAACAAAACTAGTTTGGAGATTGCAACCGGTACTCAGACTGGAGGTAATATCTTTTACTTGAACACTGGTAATAAGACATGTTTGATTGCTCATATTAATGAGAGTTGGTTATTTCATAAGAGGTTGTGTCATGTTAATTTTGATTGTATTATTAAGATCAGTTCAACAAAGGTAGTTAGAGATATACCTAAGATTATGAAGCCTCATAATCCGATATGTAAGGAATGTCAATTGGAAAAGAAAGTTAGAAATTCTTTTAAGAGCATACATGATAAATCTAATGATGTGCTTGATTTGATTCACACTGACATATGTGGTCCAACAAGGACTAGAAGCTTTCGAGGTGATAGGTATATCATGCTGATAATTGATGATTATTCTAGAATGATGTGGGTGACTTTTCTAAGGGAGAAGTTTGAAGCCTTTTAGAAATTCAAGATCTTTAAAGCAAAGGTAGAAATAGAAACTGGATTGAAAACCAAATGTCTAAGATCAGATTAAGGCGGTGAGTTCACTTCTCATGAATTTAACAGTTATTGTGAGACAAATGGAATTAAGAGATAGTTATCTGCACCTCAGACTCCTCAATAGAATGGAGTAGTGGAAAGAAAGAATAGAACCATTTTGGATGCAGCAAGAACTATGATGATGGAAGCCAAATTGCCTCACATTTACTGGAGAGAAGCAGTGAGTACAATACTCTACACATTCAACAAAGTTCACATCAAAGGTGAAACTGGTAAGACCCCTTATGAATTATGGTTTGGACATACTCCTACTATTAAATATTTCAGAATTTTTGGAAGTAAATATATCAAAAGGGATGATTCAATTGGAAAGTTTTATCCTAGATGTAATGAAGGGATATTTCTTGGATTTTGAATTCAAAGCAACGCATATAGATGTTATAACAAAAGATTGCAGAAAATTGTGGAGAGTGCAAATGTGAAAGTGGATGAGCATTAAAAAAATCAATCTATATCATATGACAGGGAACTGGTAGTGGAAATTATCATAACTAAACCGGCAATGCCTCAACCGGTACAAGAAAATGAGACAGTTACACCAGTACAATCAGAAAATTCAACTATGACTGATGATCAGAATAGTGAACCTGAAGTTCAGAAGACACCAAGGTATGTAAGGTTAAATCATTCTGAAGATCAAATCATTGGAGATAGGAACAAGGTAGTTATGACAAGAAGAAGACTAGTAAATGAAGAGGTATGTCTTATTTCTCAAATTGAACCGGCATCTTTTATTGAAGCTTGTAAAGATAAACATTGGTTAAAGGCTATGGAAGATGAATTAGATCAGATAGAGAAGAATGAGACCTGTACTTTAGTTCCCCGACCTAAAAATAAGAATATCATTGGAACTAAATGAGTTTTTAGGAATAAACTAATTGAGGATGGTCAAGTTGTAAGAAACAAGGCTAGATTGGTTTGTAAAGGATATTCTCAAATGGAAGGAATTGATTATGGTGAGACATTTGCACCTGTAGCTAGAATTGAAGTCGTTAGACTATTTCTTACTTATGCAGCTTATAAGAACTATAAGGTCCAACAATTGGATGTTAAATGTGTATTTTTGAATGGTGAACTGGAGGAAGATGTATACATTGAGCAGCCTGATGCATTTTCACTGACATATGATAAAGATATGGTTTGCAGGTTAAGGAAAGCTTTATATGTGTTGGTGTAAATAATTATTCATCTTGGATATTATTACACCTTACTTAAGTTTACTTAGGTACATGCATTTAATAGTAGTTTGGGTATGAGACACTTGGTTGTTTGTGCCACATTGGGATAGTGTGTGTAGGAGAATTTCCACCTTTTATGGTGTTCATCTTGTTACTACTCTATCATATCCACTTATTGTGGAGTGATAATTCCACCTTCAGTGGGTGATCCACCTCATGTGGAATATTTTATTGTTTCTCCTACCTACCCACACATATTTCCTACCTACCCTTGTTTCTTATTGAGCCACATGTCATGTTTGTGTGCTCACATGTCCATATAGCCTTGCCTATATAAGCAAGTTCATCTATATTCATTGTACGAGCAATCATTGAACATCTTATAATGATCTAGTTGATCAGTATTTTGTATCTTGAGAGAATACGGTTTATTCCTATCATTTATTTTGTTCTCTCTTATTTGTGCTTTCCATTGCCTCTAGATCTTGGCAAAATCTCACAATATGGATTGAAACAAGCTCCTAGAGCTTGCTATGCAAGGTTGGATAAATATCTTTTGAAGCTTGGTTTTACTAAAGGTAGTGCTAATAGTAATTTATATTATAAGATTACTAATGATGATATTCTAATTATTGAAGTATTTGTTGATGATACCATTTTTGGAGGTGAAGATAAAATATGCATGGAATTCTCTAATAATATGAAGAATGAATTTGAAATGTCCATGATTGGTGAGATGAAATTTTTCTTAGGTTTGCAGATTACTCAAATTGGCAAAGGTATCTTTATCTATCAAACTAAGTATCTAAGGGAATTGCTAAAGAAGTCTGGTATGGATAATTCCAAACCGTTAAGTACTCCTATGGTGACAAGTGAGAAATTATCTATCATAGATACATCTGCACCGGTAAATCCAACAAGGTATAAGTCTATGATTGGTGGCTTGTCATATCTAACTCGGACTAGATCGGATATTATGAATGCAGTAAATATTGTTTCAAGATATCAAAGTAATCCTAAAGAAAATCATGAATGTGCAGTAAAGAGGATATTTCGATATTTGCAAGGAACAACAGAATATGGCTTATGGCATTCTAGAAATGGTGACTTCACTTTATGTGCATATACATATTCAGATTGGACATGAGATACTGATGACAGGAAGAACACTTATGGTGGAGCTTTCTTTCTTGGAAAGAAATTGGTTTCATGGATCAACAAAAAAAAGTCATGCATTTATTTATCTACTACAGAAGCTGAATATGTTGCAACAACAACTAATTGCACTCAAGTCTTGTGGATGAAGCAAACATTGAAGGATATCAAGGTAAATTGTAGTGAACAGGTAGTTATCTATTGTGATAACTTTGCAACTATTGACATGTCTAAGAATCTGGTATTTCATTCTAAGACTAAGCACATATCAATAAAATATAACTTTCTAAAGGACAAAGTGGAAGAAAAGGAAGTCAAATTGGTTTATGTGAACACTAAAGAGCATATTGCATATATATTCACTAAACCACTGTCTATGGAATCATTTGAGTATTTGAGAGACAAGTTAGGCGTTTCTGCCCCTCCGGCAGAGACTTGATTGATGTGGTTTGGCATCAATCCGGCATGCATTATCAGAGATACTATTCATTCTGACACTGATGAGTGGTGCTACCGCTCAGGGGGAGTAGTCAACTTTGAGATTCAGAGGCTTATATTCTTGCTTTGATATTTTTGTCAGATTTATGGCATTGATGTAAAGGGGGAGAGATAGTGATGTGAAAAATAAATTCAAAACTTTACAAAGATATTATTCACAGGGGGAGAGTTATTGATATTCAGAGCTATATACAGGAGATTGTTGGATGTCCACAGGGGGAGACTTGTATGGCATTTCTTGGTACTTAGATGTTTTTCACATCTAGTGTTGTCATCAATGCCAAAGTGGGAGATTGTTGGCAATATGGATGAATTGATTATGTGTTGCATTGATGTTTTGTCATTGATGTCAACAATAGTTGTTTTGGTTGGTTACCGACAGATAGGTTTTGGTTACTGGTAGAAGATCTTGTGTCACTAGTAAGGGTTTAAGGTTTAACCGACAGAGCTTTCACTGAGAAACCTTGATAGAATGCTAAGTGGTGTTGGTGCGGCTTCTAGATGGACTTCAGGATGCAAAAGGTGATCCTTGATCATGCCTCAACTAATTGAAGACATTACTTTGGTGTAGTGGACCCAGATTAGGTCTAGTGCCTATCTAGGTTATGGATCGGTATCACGTTAATGTGTTCTCTACACGTTACCATGATGATTTATGGATTGGTTATTGTTCTTTTGGTCTAAATCCGATATGACATATCATTGTAATATAGATGTATGTAATGATCTTATTGTAATATCTTTTAGGTGGCCGACCTAATTGGTTTAGGCCTTAGGGTTTGTATAAATTGATGTAAGATCTCATTGTAGATCATGGAATGGGAATGGAATGAAATAAAAAATAAGTTTTGTGGTCATGGAATACAATATCATATGTGAAGGAGATTTGGTCGATCATAGGTGATCGGATTGGGTTTAAGTAAGAGGTCAAAGGCCTCTAGTATTGAGCTTAATCGGGATTGTAATCAAGCATGGTAGATGCTATCTCTGATAGTTCATTCTTCTGGATTGGTGTCCAATTATCTTGAGGTGGTTATAACCTCTTTGTAGTCAGTGAGACTCTTTTGTAATGAGCAGTATGCTCTAGGCAGGCATGTGCGGGCCCCTCATTGTATCACATACTTTCTGCAGAAGTATCATCTGACTATGGGTAGGCTTCCCACCATGGTTTTTCCCTTTATTGGGTTTTACATGTACAAATCATGGTGTTATGTGGTATGGTTTCATTGTGTTAATTTTTTGTTTCATTCTTAAGTTTTATTGCTTACCAGTATCTATTTCTGCTATTCCAGTATTCAATGTTTATGTGCTCCAGTTAAAAGGTTATAAAGTGGTTTGATTAATATAATTTGTTAACAACTTATTCACCCCCCCCCCCCCCTCTCAGTTGTTCACCGGTTATCCTAACAAATGAATCTCTTGTTAACAGTTGTCCATTCCTTCATATCTGATTTGCAACAAAAAATAAACTCCCTCCTCTTTGCTTTTCTTTATTTGTTGTAACAATGTACTTTTGTCTTATTCCATTATTCTTTTTCTTCTCTCATGAGAATATTTTCACCTTTAAAAGTTGCCCAGTTGCACTTTAACATTTTATGATGGATTGTTTTTCCCCCTTAGGTAAAAAATCAAACTCACATGGCAATTTTATTTTGGGTGAAAATAATTCCCAATTTATTTTCACTTGTTCTTTTTCATAAAAATATTCCTCGATAGAGAGCATATTATCTGCATATTATATTTTAGAAAATGATTTGTCCTTTTCTGTATGCTTTGACCCCAGCATATTATTTTAAAATAATGCTCGTCCCTTGTTTATTGTACTATGCTCTTGATTTTTTCACAATCTGTACATTATTTTTTAGTCCCTCTCTTGCTCATGTATAAAATAAAATTCACCCTTATAATAAATGTTTAGTTATCACATTTCATTTTCCTTTGTATAAAATATTTGGCCCTTGATTGAAATGTTACATTTTCTCTTCATACATACATCTTCAACATTGAAAACTTTGCATTATCCTTACTTTTCCTCTTTTAAAATGTGTTTCATACTTTGATATGCCTTGTATAATATGTGTGCACATAACACCATTTCTATCATTGTAATCTTTTCACAAAATCTTTGTCCCTGAATACTAAGCAGTTCCATCTCTAATAGTCACAAAACATCTTCACATACATAGCATTCCTCCTTGTGTACAAGCAAGCAAAACATCACACACATGATCTTGACTTCCTTGAAACAATTGTATTCTTCATATTAGGAGAACACATATTTGTTCAAAATGAGGTGTCGAATTTAATCCCCAATCGAACTTAACTTGCTTCCTAAGCAGCATGCATAGCTTCTCATACATTCTTAACGTTGATATCTCATTTGGAACAAATCTGCATTCTAGCTTGATCACTTCATCGAGATCCTTGTTATTTGAACCTTACACGCCTACCCACATGATTTATAGACATCAAGGAAACACATCTACACAACCATAGCAATTATGTCTAGCATTTTAACAATGAAGAGTGGGGCGTCTACAAGATAGCCCACATGGGCATGACTAGGAAATTCGAGCATGTACAACCCTCCATTCTCATCTCCTATGCACTGCTTATGTCCTCTATTTGATTCATTGTATTTCATATTATGTTCCTCCTCTATGATGTTGAAAATATTTCCATCAACATCTTAGAACATCATTCTACCATTGAGATTTTTTCCCGAATAAGTATCATTATGCACAATGCACACAACAAACTGGGACCACTCCTACCATAGTATCTCTCCACAAAACAGAATTGAAATGACCCGCATAATGTTTGTTGCCCTAATCCTTTTTGATGCAAGGTCACCCTGCACATCCGCATATAAATTCAAAAATCTCACTTGTCACCTACGAGGTGTGTGGGAAAGAAATGTTTGGCATAATATTTTATTCATTTTTATGTCCCCAAAGGTCCATCTGCAGAAGCAATACTTAACATTTGCAACACACAATTTTCCTTGTGCCCCACCGTTATTATAGAAATATAATTCTCTCGCTTGGAAACTATTTCAACTATCAAAATGTGGTGAATAAATTTTCTCAAACCTCCACTTACTAAATGGTGTCACATATTTAAATCATGTAACTGATTTAAATAAACTCCCTTTTCACCAATTTTTATCTCCAACAAATTTATAGGGTGCCAATGTGCCCTCTCCTAATTCTCAAGAAATTTTGCAAATTGTTAATTAAATCATTTTAATGGTTTAATTAATAAACTATTTATATCAAAGTTGGATCAATCCCTGGAGTCGCAATCCATGTTGGGTCCCCTTGTGGGCTTGTCTTAATTTTTTGTTTTTGAACACCTAGACTCTGAAGCTGCTCTAATACCACAAGTGGACACATGATGGACCTAAGAGACATAGTAGATTATCGTTTTAAATTGACTTCTGACATATCTGCTTAATGCTCAAAATAACTTAAGTGACCCCCAAAACTCTTTCAAAAACTAACCAAAAACTCTCCCCGAGTCTCAAAATTGGTATCCATGATGAATGGTGTTATGAGAATGAAACTGCCAAGTGGATTTGTATGAAAATGCCTGAGGAGAAAAATGTTAATTCTTAAAATTGCCTACTTGAGCATTTTCTAAAATTACACATGCAAAACTTATCTGAACCTTCCCAAATCACCACCTTGAAAAAATATCAAACCTTGCTTTAGAAAGCCACCACTAGAGGAATTGATTCATTTGGGTACAAAGAGGGCATGAGCCAAGAGGTTTTGCCTAAATCCATCACATTTGCAAAATATTAATGATCAAAGTTGACCTCTTTGAAGTTTTTTAGAAGCGCTAATATCAAATCTATGCAAAAATCGGTTTGCTTTTGGCTTCAAAAAATTATCAAACTAAATGTTGGGGTGTTGCAACCAAGCAAGGGAGTACATGAATATGCATATAATCATGAGAACCAATCCATTTGACATGCAAGTCATTCAGTCACGAAAAATTAATCAAGATGCAGGGTCACTTTGGCAAATTTAATATTGTACATGCAACAAATCTGAGTAAACTTCTTATGCTTTTGGCCTAGAAAAAATATGAAATGAGTTGCTAGAGCTACACAAATGGACATGACAGCACATGAATATGTAGAAAATCATAGGAAATAATTGGTTTGACTCAACTAGTGGAAAAATATCACTCTTTGAAAATTGCTACCCTGGCTGATTTGATAGTGTGCAAACACCAAACTTTCTTAGAATCCCCAAACGAAGTACTTCGAAAACTCATAATAATAGGTAAACAAGATCCCAAAGTGATTTTGGGAAGCTGAAAATGGGTAGGGATACTCTCTAATAATTAAAAAACAACATCCCAAAGTGATTACTCATGATTATCAAAGGGTGTCAAGTTATGAACCTTCAAAGTGGGCTACTTGGAAAAATTTGTAGGGGTGTTTCTGAGTGTTACAATCAATTTCCTTATCATGGGACCTTCAAATTTGCCAAATTTTAAAGGTCCCAACACTGTGCTTCATAATTATGAGCTTCAAGTGAGTCAATTTGAATCTTCTTCTTCAATGGATCTAGTTGATAAAAATGAGATCACTCAACAATCATTTATGAAGTTCAAACACAACAAAGGTTTCATCAAGATAAATGATAACATCAACACTCAAGTGCAACCACGACACCGGGTGTGGCCCCTTTATCCAAATACTTAAGGAAATAATTCACTCCTCTTTTGATTCTTTGTATAGTATAATGTTGAGGTTGATGAATGATAATGTGTTGGAACTTCCTCCCATCAAACCATTGACCCTTCTAAACCATTACCAACTTCCCATGATCCAAAAGCCTTTTGTCCATATCATCGTCGACTAGGTCATGACATTGATAAATTGTACCAGTTGAGGCATAAGATTCAATATTTTATTGATAACAATACTATATTCATAGTCAGTGTGCATGACAAAGAGAATAACTTTGTAATTCCTCCTAGCCAAAGTCTCCAAAATCTTCACCAATTCGTTGCCTTCTCATTTTACCAATGTTGTTGAATTTGAGCCACTTGCCTTCTTCCCCAATGACCTTGGTATAGAATCTAATAATTTTGTGAACCTCATTGACAAACCTAAACCTACAAAAGACCTATGCATTACCTTCGATCCTAGTGAGACTATTGTTACACCTGATGGCCCATTATATATTACCGTGAAGATCAAAGACAAGCTCTCACAAGGGGTGCTCATTGATTTGGTATGTATGGTGAATGTGATTACTAAAGAACATCTTTTTACTCAACAATTGCATCAAGTATTTTATATGATAAATTTGATGTTATGGTTAAGGTGTATGATGGTTTTTCTTCCCCTACTATTGGTTATATTACTCTTCTTGTTGAGGTTGGTACTAAATTCTTAGATGTCACTTTTGCTATTATTCCTACATCGGATCAATTTCATGTGAAGTTGGGACATCCTTGGCTCTCTTCCATGAAAGCTATCACTTATACAATTCATAAATGTTTGAAAATCCCTCATAATGGAACTATTTAACAATTAATCATAGCCTTTACCGACCCACAATGAAGCGTGTAAATTTCACTCTTGATTACTTTTGATCTAAATGACTTGAGCCTTTAAAGCCTCAAAATGACATCCTTTTCTTATCTTACCAAAAATAAAAAAAATGAGATGATAATGGCCTTGAGCAAACCTAGAGACCCTATAACCATGGATATTCCTCTTCCTCATCTCGAATCTGGTCTTCTTCCTACTCCTTCTATTCCTCCTATATATGCCACATATCCACCTCATACATCTTATACCGAAAAGAACTTGGCATCATGTATCTCTCAACCTATTTTGGTTTCTTTTGTTCCTCCCCCTATAAGGGAAGAAAATAAGCCTATGTCGATTGATCCTCAACCTTTGCAAGTCTCAACTAAAACTAAAAGGAATCATTGTGTGAGAGAAAGCCAATGAAGACATCATGCTAAAGCTTGAGAGCTTGCTTCTGAAACCCTTTCCTCCTTGAAGACACAAATGTTGACTTGGTCCCATTTTTCCAACCTTCACCTAACCCTAGGGAGGAAGTTCAACTCAAATCACCTAAGTTAAAAATGCTGAAGAAAAATGATAATTCAACTTCTTTTTATGTTTAAGATCATATTGTGATTAATTTAGATGATGATATGGATGACGATAATAATGTTGTTCATGGTGACATTGATGATCCTAACAATTTTGATGATATGTATGAGCTTGTTGAGATTAATCATGAGTTATATTCACATTTTTCAAAAGCATTCATCCTAGCTCCGAGTGCCAAACAAAGTGATTCATTAGTAGAGCATGGTCCTTGCTTGGAACTTGCAGTAGCTCCATCTAGCATTCTCATTGTGGCTCCACTTGCTTCTTGTCCACCATCCCTAAATTATGTTAAGAAATATTGGGAGGCACATGATTTTCTTGACTAGCTTCATTCATGTTGTGAATTCCCTTTTGTATGTTTGCTTGTTTGTAATGTGCTTCCCCCATGATGTTCTGCTTGATATGTTTTTGTGTTATGTTAGGTTCTCTTTAGATGACCCTTTTTACTCTGTTAGTGCAAGGTAATAAAGAGGTCAAATATGTTGTGACATTCCTCTATTTGTATTCCAATTCTTCTATATTTCATATCTATGTTATGTTGTACATGTGTTATTGTTCGTAAATGTGCCTTTGTGTTGTTTACATGGGAACGATGAAAAGTGTTGAGATCTCCTTTTTGGTCTCTTCCATGTTGACTCAAAAAGATATTTGTTTTTTTTCTCATGTTCTCTTCTTCCATTGTGTTCATAGTTCCACTACCTCTGGGGTAAGAGGTCAATTCAATACAATTATTCTTGATATACATTATTTAACACAAGTACATTACTGGCCCCAAATTTAGTGAATCTCTTATGTGCCTTTTCCTATATGTTTTGTGACCATTATCCTTTCATTTTTCCTTTCTTGGGGGCATCTCATTATGGTAATGTTCTTTTCTTTTGGATGCATTCTACCTTAAATATATTTCTCTTAATAAGGCATACACAATCGCTTTAACATGGGGGCATACACTTCACTCAATGTTACACTTAATGCACACACCACTAAAATGTTTTCAATTCAATTCAATATTCAAGTTACTTTGCAAACTAGTCCTTTTTCTTTGTAATTTGGTATTTCAAAATTTTATTTTTCATGACTCATAGTAAGCACAAATCTTACTAGGCTAGTATAGTCATGTTTTTTCCCCTTCATGTGTTGTCCCTTTTATCTTGATATTAGAATAGTAAGAACCTAAAGTCCCTGGGGGCTTTGTGTGTCTTGTCTCTTTGGTATCTTGGTGAAAAAAAATTCAATGTGACTTTGTACTTTATCGTGAGTATGGGTGTAGTCTCATACTCTTGCTCAAATGGGGGTTGAATGGAGCATCGTAAATTATATCTACATACAATTTTGTCGTCACTTAGACCTCACCTTGGCATTTCATCTTCAAGTTCCTATTGTCTACTTTGATTCTACTCACACCATCCTAAAATTTGCATTTTCAACTCCCTTTCTGACCCCTATTCAAATTTGAGTCCTGATTAACAAGACTAGGGAACCCCCATCGCCTTGGTCCTCCTAATCAAGATCCAAATTTGGTCCCATCAATAGTCACTTTAATTAGGTAGGAATTTAGGTCTCGTGTTGGCATGCTCTGAAAATTCAAATCATTTTTTGAACAATTAAGTATAAAAGGAGGCCTACCCCTCTCATTTGAAAATTAGAGAATAAAGATAGATGGATGGATCTCTCTCAATTACACTCTAGCAAATTCAAATTAAGTGAGCAAGAAATCAAGCATTCATTAAGCATTAAAGGAGAGGTCAAGTCAAGTTCAAGCATTCAAGATTGCATCCATGATCAACCTTCCATGAAGACATTGTACATAACATCCTAAACCCTTGGCATGAGGATTCAAGAAAGCTTCATCAGGGTACCAACTTCAATTACAAGCATTCAACTTCAATTCTAGCCTTTTTGTCAAAATGAAAGTATTCTGCTACAATTCAATTCCATTTCCATTTCAATTATCATTTCAATTTCAAGGTTAATTCCTAAACTAGGGTTTGACCCAGGGAAAACCCCTATCCATAACTAATTTATCTCTCTTAGTGTGTGCAAGAAATTGATTCAAGTGTTGTAATTGAAGATCTTGATAAAACAGACAATGACAAACAGGTTTATCCTTTAAAGGCACAAAAAGTGGAGGACTAGGAAGCTCCCACCGCCCTCATCCTGAGAATTTTGCTCGATCTTTCAATAGTGGACTTTATGCATCTCTCTGATCCAAAAAAAATATTGCTTGCTTACTTAGAAGTTGTAGAATGAGGGCACCCTACCCTCTTCGTCCCAATATTTCAGCTTAGATTTTTAACTACGGGATCTGATTCACTTTCTCTTCTCGAATCTCTATTTGTGTCTCTGTGTGAAGTCTAGAACATTAGATTATTATCGTTTTGCTTCAATTCCTCATTATTTTCTCTAGATCCAACTTTACACTTGAAATACAATTTCAACTCTCTCAAAGGTGGAAACAACAAACAGGTAAATCTAATAAGCATCTCAACCCTCTTCTCTAATTGAATTGTGGCTAGATCCATTGGGTTTACATCATCTTTTAAATGTAAGGTTGATCTTGTGAAATTGGTGGTTTTATTGAATGTTCAGACAACTACGAGGGGGGTGAATCAGTTGTCAATTAAGTTTTTTAATTCTTTCACAAATCTAGAATAACCAAGTTATTAAATATTTAATCTAAATAGATACAATCATGAAAGCACACATATACACACACTATGAACACCAAAGATGATGTGGCAAACCCAAGAAGGGAAAAACCATGGAGAATGTTAGTTCTCAATATATAACACATGTTAGGGTGACACCGGTTAAGGTGATTTTTACAAAGGTGGCTCACTACCAGAATGCTCACTGCCCAGAAAGGCTCACTACTGGAAGAGAAAGAAAAAAAACAAGAAAATCCACCACACTGATACAACGACCACAAACAGAAATACTTAAACAGCCTTCATTGCTTGACAGCACACTACACACCTTCACACATCTTCTTACATCAATCATCATTGGGATTTATCTTTTTGATCTCGCATATCTTCCATACCTTGATCATTCTGATCATCCTTTACTTATATTGTCCTCCTGAATACATAACCTTCCAAGTCGGCCAAACATAATTTAAAATAGGTTTGCGCTAAGCATTCCGGTGGTGGAAAGGAGTGAGAAGTGGACCACACTATAACACACTTCATCGATCAAATCAACACGTTACACATTCATCACAAATACTAGAGCCAAAATAAGAATCATCTACTACACACATGTTGTTACAAAGTCTTCAATTCCAGATTGGACCAGACCGAAAATAACACTTCTCAACTTAGAAAAATAACAATGGAAGCATGATAAACATGAATCTAAGCAATCAATGCCATATCTAGAAAATGAAGAAATATGGATCACAAACAACACAATCAATTGCCAATCAGAACTGAGCATCATCTGGAGCACAACTTCTGGGGCACCAAATAGTCCGAGTAACATATTCCGGATCACCAACTGAAAAAACCACATGTAGACATCAATGACAACCATTAATGACAACCATAAAAAACAAATCAGCACCATCAACATCATAGTTGCAACAATCTCCCCCTTTGTCATTGATAGAAACATCCATCAACAACAAATAAAAAATTCGCTTATTGTATCTCTACAATTCCGCATCTCTCCCCCTTTTACATCAAGGACAAAGGTGAACACATCTCCCCCTATGGAACTTACTCTGCTCCCCCTAAGAGGAAGCCTCCAAGCATTAGTTCAGACAAGAATGATCATGCAATTTACTGGACCAATTCACATCATTTCAAACTAGGAAGGGGTAATACCCCTAACTTCTACCAAAGATACTCAAAAGTATCTGTACACAATGTCTTTGTGAAGATATCTATAATCTGATCTTTCATAGGTACATATTCAAGCCTTACTTCATTATCCAAAACCTTTTTCCTCAAGAAGTAATACTGAATAGATATATGCTTTATTTTGGAATGTTGTATTGGATTCTTAGAAATGTTTATTGCTCTGGTATTATCACACATAATTGAGATGGGTTCATCGAACAACACACCAATATATTTCCAAGTTTGTTTCATCCAAAGTACTTGTCTGCAACATGAATATGTTTTAATATATTAAACTTCAATAGTGGATAGGGACATAGAATCCTCCTTCTTACTCGACCAGGCAACTAACCGAGAGCCAAGGAAAAATGCTCCATTACTTGTATTTTTTTGTCATCAACACTTCCTGCCCAATCTACACCTGTATAAGTTGTCAAAGTCAAATCTGAATCTTTGGGATACCATAATCCAAACTCTTATGTTCCCTTTAAATATCTGAAAATTCTTTTTACTGTGACAACATGTGATTCTTTTGGTTCTTGCTAAAATCTAGCTACTAAACAAACAACATACAGGATGTCTGGTCTTGTTGCGGTTAGATATAATAGTCCTCCGATCATTAATTTGTACTTACTTGTATCAACCTCGGGAGATTTATCATCTTTTGTTAACTTACATCCGATGGTCTTAGGTGTACACATTGGTTTATAATTCTCTAACCCAAACTTCTTGAACAATTCTTTGACATACTGAGAAATAAAAATTCCTTTGCTATTATGATACACTTGAAATCCAAGAAAGAAATTTAACTCATCGATCATAG
Organism: Cryptomeria japonica; assembly: GCF_030272615.1. NCBI lineage: Eukaryota > Viridiplantae > Streptophyta > Pinopsida > Cupressales > Cupressaceae > Cryptomeria > Cryptomeria japonica. The sequence goes on from NW_026728908.1 coordinate 189,920, forward strand.
ACATCTCAAATTCGTTTTACATCTCACCAGCAAACCTTCTACACATACCATAATTTCCTCCAAATAGTATGTCATCAACATACACTATAACAATTAAGATTTTACCCGAATCAACTTTGAAATAGAGATTACTATCAACGGATCCCTTTTGAAAACCTTGACCAATCAAATACTTGTCTAGCCTTCCATACCAAGCTCTAGGGGCTTTTTTTAATCCATGCAAAGCTTTCTTCAACTTGAAAACAATATCTAGATCATCTCTCAACTTAAAACCTTCTGGTTGTTTAATATAAACTTCTTCTTTTAGTTCTCCATTTAAAAATGTTGATTTTCCATCCATCTAATAAACTTTGAATCCTTAAAAGCTGCAAAGGCCAAGAACATCCTAATAGCTTCCATCTGAGCAACTAGACCAAATGTTTCCTCAAAGTCAGTGCCTTCAACCTGAGTGTAACCCTTGCAAACCAACCTTGCTTTGTTTCTTACAACCTTTCCATATTCATCCAGCTTGTTCTAGAATACCTGTAGACATATAAAAATGACCATATTCCTAAATGAATATTCTATGTTCATTTCTCTATTTAATTAAATCCAATTTAATTAAATTACCTGCATTCCTCTATTTAATTAAGTAAATTACTCAATTAAATTCACTATACCTCTTTTTCTATTTAATAGAATAAATTCATTTTATTCAATTAAAGCCCCTATCCACTTTTTAATTAAATTCAAATTTAATTAAAATGGTTATCCTAAATTGAATAAATCTAATTTATTTAATTACAACCAAATTGAATTAAATTCAATTAAAACCCATTATCCCTTCATCCACTTGCAAAATCCTACATCTCCCACTTGCATCCTAACCCTCTTCCTAATTTCTTCTAGAATCCATCTAATCCTAATCAGTTAACCCAAACCCATTCATTATCCCCTTTCCCTAAATTTGAGGAGGTCACTTCTCAAATTTGGAGTAAAGTCTTCTAAAAACATTAAAGCCTTTATCCATTCAACAAGCTAACTTGTTGAATACCCCCAAATTTGGAAGGACTCTTACAAATTTGTCCCCAAAGTCTTCATAACCATTAATGGATAACTCAACCCTCTAGCATGGTTAAATAATTTCCCTAAACTCAACCTCCATGTAACCCAAGGGTCTCATCAAGCATTTATTGCTTTGACCATGGTTATCCTTAATCCTTTGCACAAGAATTTATCCTTTGGATAAAAGCTTTATCCAATGGGTAATCTTAACTTAACCTTAACCCTTAACTCCTAGCGTAACCATGAGGCCTTCTCAAGCATTTAATGCTTCTTAAATCTCCTCTCAACCAACCTTATGTTGAAAATTGTCACCATTTCATTGGTGCCAATTGTAAACATGGATTCCCAACTTTCAAACTTAGCCCTTGATTAACTCTTTCAATCCTGACCATCCATTGCCCTATTTTTTTTATAAATAGAGCTCTCATTCCTCCATTTTCATAGATCCAAGTCTTTAGCATCACACTTATACTAAAATCCATCCAAGTTTTAATATATCATTTGTGCTCATCATTTAGCCTCTCTTTTCAATAGGAATTAATCTAAATATGCATGTTTAGAGTATTTTCTTTATCATTGAGCTTAATCATAGACTATTATATCATGCTAGGATAATCTTGCTACTAATCTTGTCATCTTATAACTAGTTTATTGCATTTATAGGATCATGCATAGCTTAGGATGCATTTCATCTTAAAATCAAACAAAGCATCCCTCATTCTTGCATTTGTCATCCCTAAACCACTTTGTTCAATGATCTAAGAGCAAAGACATTGGTTTGAGAGACCTTGTGAGATAGAGAACCATGGAACCAACCTTGGGAAGCTGAGCCATACTTCATGACTCCATAGCTTGCACCAAGAAGTCCTGTGGGTGTGTGAGCAAGGCTCCCTAGAACTCCATTTTTCATATTTCAAGTTCTATCGACCCACTTTTCCCACATACATTTTTGGCACCCACTGTGGGCATCACCCCATATATCAAATTGGTTTTTGAATTTAACCACTTTTGTAGGTCTGCGGGAAACAAGAATTAGCACGTGGGAAACATTCCCTAGCGCATCTGGTTAACAGTCTAGCGCATCTCGCCTACTGTTCAGCGCGTTGGGTCCATCTTGTAGCGCGTAAAGTCTTTTCCTTAGCGCATTATATTTTTAATATTTTCCTGTAGGTCTCAGTGCAGTGCATCCGGAAACCAGTTTAGCGCTTTTGGAAAACAGCTTAGCGCATCAGGTCTGTTTAATAGCGCATCTCACCCATTCTATAGCGCGTACAGTTTGTCCTATAGCGCATCACAGACAGAGAACGAAATTTACTTTGTAATAGAAATCAGATTTAGACTTGTAGAAGTCCACAAAGCCATTGTTTTGCTAACTACTTCACTTATTATTTTTGTAGGATTACTGACAGTTTCTTGCAGGCTTGGGAGATCATTTTATTTTTTTTAGTTAGGATTTAAAATAGTTTGAATTTTTTTCACTAACTTAGCCAAGTTAGTTAAAAATTTGAATTCTTTTAATTTCTTGTTTAAAAGATAAAATTGAACTCACTTTGTTTTGGGCCTTAAAAGGAACAACAAAAACCATCATTTTTGCTTTTCTAGGAGAGCAAATTTACAAATCAAAAGGCTTAAAAAGAATTTCACCATCCTTTGGTGCATAAAAGGATCCATCTTTAATTTTGGCAAATTAAAGAATCACACAAAGTCCAAAGGTCATTTACAAACTTAAAGAGGGAAAATCTTCCCCTTTTGAAGTGATTTACTTTGTTGACGAAACATCGGATTTACTATGTTGACCATTTATTTTCAATGGATCCGAAAATCATTGCCTTGAAAAGTTAAAAAGAACACCATGTTTTCGTGGAGCAACATCTCCATATAGGATTAACAAATCATTGCTTTGAAAGATTAAAAAGAACAACTTGATTGCCTTGTCTCAAAAGTAGAAGGTATATGCTCTCCCCTTAACTGGGTGATTAAAAATCCAAACTACTCTTACGCTTTCAATCATTTCAAGCATTTTACAATCCTTTAGCAGGCCTGCCTTCCCGAAGAGTTGAAATCAACTCTTAAAGTCATTTATGGCCGGTGTGAAGGGAATGACCTAAGTGGGAAACGACTTTGACACCAAGTCTTCCCACCCACTATAATCAAAAGTGGAAAGAGATGAAAGTCCTTTTCAACGATTGTGCGCAGCGATTAGTCTTCCCCCAATATCCTTGAGATACGTAAAGCCTTTGTTCTAAAGGTTGGGAAGCCTCCTAAGGGATTTTATCACTGACGGCCGAACAGGAATCCTGATTACGAACCATAGAAATAGAAACCTTGAGCTGAGTCAGTAATCAGACATTTATAATATAATAGTGCAAGGGTGGGGAAGAATCCGCCCCCAAGATCGCTCACCATATATCTCCCAAGATAACTACTCAATTGTGAAACAATTCACTTTGAGTTAGTTTCTAGCAAAAGGCAAAAAAACGAGCGCCCTCTAGGGGGTGACACAACTGTTTGAGCTGATAGAGTATCAAGACTAGTGGGCTATGATGTTACTTATGACCTTTGAATAAAGAGTCTTCTTGAAGTATATTATTTGTATCCAAACCTATTAAAACATTGGGGATTTGAACACGTCCTCGCAGAACATACACTTTTTGTTAGATTTAAAAAAATGGTTGTCTCTTTGGTGCTATGTTTGCATTTATTACTTTAGAAAATCATCAATCAACACTGAAAAACTCATAACAAAAATCCAAAAATTGCAAAAACCAACCAAAGGAAAATATCGTACATTTGTTAGCGCATCAGAACATCAAGTTAGCACGTCTGGTTGAAACAGTAGTGTTCTACCAAAATTTCAAAACAACATTAAACAGTCAGCGCATCCGAAAAATAGCCTAGCGCGTTGAAACATCAGCTTAGCGCTTAGGAGTCAAACAATAGCGCATAGGGTTTAGCAGTTAGCGCATAGCAAACCCATATTAGCGCATAACTTTTCGAGCAAAATTGGAAAACAAATTTTAGCAGTCTAAATAGTTAGCGCGTGGCCGGGGGAAGCTTAGCATGTGTGGTCTTTTAATTAGCGCATGACGAAATTTCTGTAGCACATCCCGTCTCTGTTTTAGTGCATGACCAAACCCAGAAAAACAGGGGGCAAAACAGTGAAGAATTTTGAAAACTTAGAAGACATTTTTGGAAACCTCTTTTCATCAACATCATTTTTTGTCAAAACAGAGTATCGAAAACAGAGCTTTAAAAACTATTTCTTGAGCAAAATTTGTGTCAAACAAAAGTTGTAAGAATCCAAAACTGGTTGCGCGATAAAACATATCTATCCTATCAAAATCAGGAAACATCATCGCAAGTGACAAAAGGGTCCTTTATCATCTCACGGATTTTATCTCAAAAACACTTGTTTAAAACCTCAGGTTGTCAAATCAAGTTTCCATATTGGGAGACTTTATCCATATCATTTGACATGCTTTGTCGTGAAGGGGCATCTAAACCTTCACTTTGATAAAGTAAAACTTGAATTTTCAAAGCAAGATCAACTGAATCCAAAACAATTCAAAGGAAACCATTGATCATTTATGCATGACTAATCCCCATATTCTGAGAAGAAAGAATATTTATCATAAAACCACATTGAAGAAACAACAACCAAGTTTTTCCAAATTTATCAAAAGAAGCAAATTTTTATACATCAATCGTCAACTCTTCAAATCTCATCGAACATTCTTTCATCACGTCAAACTTTATATCCAAAAAAAATCCAACGAATTTGATAAAGAGCCTTTAAAGACTAGGGGATATTGTCAAAAATCCGCATTTAATCAAATCATAAACCGTGGAGGAAAGATCAATCCGGCATTCTTGTTCGATGAGTGCATCACTTACAACACACCCCGACTTGAACCACCAACTTCTGAACAACATATCGAAGAGGATTTTGTCCCCTTCGTCACATAAAGTTTCTACTAAAATGCCTATTACTCGCTCTCAACAAAACAAACAAAGCGAAGCACAAGCAGAATCCGGTATGAATCGAAGGTTATCAAATCCTTTTGAATGTCCACATCTAGAGGATACTGAAATTTTTGAAGAACTTCTTCAGGAATGCCAAGAAAGTGCTTCATTCCAAAAACTTGTGGAAAGACTCATGGAAAAAGATAAGGAAAAATACTTGCTCATGCTCACAAGCAAAGGGGTCAAACTCCCTGAAGACTTTGACACGGATGTGTTTAGAACGAGACCTCAACATTACGAATATCAAGAACAACAACGAGAAGGGGAAGCACGCGACCCTGAACAAGATATCCCCGAGCAAAACATACCGGAACAACACACACCAGGGCAAAACATCCCTGAGAAAGGCATCCCCAAGCAAAACATACCGTTCCATACAACATTTCAACCTTGGATCAATGCAAGGGAAGAAATCTTCCCTCGAAAAAACAACGTGCCTTTGGTGGTCTTTCTCAACAAATGCAAATGTTACAAAGACAAATGCAAGACATGCAACAAGGGACGACAGTGCAGTACTCATTAAAAGAAATTTGTCCTTATCCCTTTGACAGAAGATTGCACATGATCCCTTTTCCTCTAAACTCAGACGTACCTAAATTTGACAAGTACGATGGAAAAAGCGATCCCCATGATCATGTCAAAGAATTTTGTACCATGAGTCTTGAATTTTCTCATGATGACACCTATCTGATGAGGTTATTCCCAAGAAGCTTGGGAGGACAAACAATGGAATGGTTATCCAAAATTACACCTCCTGTTAGATCATTTGATGAATTGGTCAACAAATTCATAACACAATATTCCTATAACATTCAACATGCTATAACTATGCTAGACGTCTGCAACACCAAACAGAAAAACAATGAAACATTTATGATATTCCTTCAACATTGGCAACGTATGGTTTCATGATATCCTCGAGACATTCCTGAAAAGGAGAAAATGGAGATTTTCATCGACAACTTGAATGGTGAGATGAGTTACAGGCTCAAACTCCAATGCATACCGTCTTTCACTAAATTGATTGAAAACGACATTCAAGTAGAAGCGGCATGTGTCAAAAAGGGAATGCTCAAATTCTTCAAAGAAAGAACAAATTCATCAAACTACAATAACCAAAACAACAACAGCTTAGACAAGTCTAGATTCTGGACTCGAAACAAAAATGAAGGCAGCAATGAATCACATGATCCAAAATCTAAACAACCAGTGCTCGCATTATCTGGAAATCCTCAAGCTATGAAAATTCCTAAAGGTGCTAACCCAGACACTAATACGTACGCACCGAATACCAATCAAGGTCAACCCAACACAAACAACACCAACGATACTAAAAACAAAACCACAAATCAAGGACCTAATAACAATTCGCGAGACGGCACCAACAATTTCCAAAAACGTGTCTTCACACCACTGGGACAATCACTGGAGTCAGCATTCAGAGAACTCCTAGCAAACAAGATTATCTCTTTGCCCGCCATTAGTAACTATGAACCCCAAGTCAAACCACCTTGGTGGAATGACTCACACTTTTTTTATTTTCATCGCAACAAAGGTCATCAAACGAACGATTGCATGAGATTGAAAAACATTGTTCAGGAAATGATTGATCAAGGTGATTTAACGGTGGATGGTCTCAAAACAAATGGTGACCACGCAGCCTTTAAAAATCCTCTTCCAAACTACAACAAAGATGGAGCTTCAACCTCAAACGATACACGTGGATCTCGTATCAACCACATCTACAATAACACCATCAATCACATATCAGCTAAAGACCATCATGTAAATGTCATCACAATCCGAGACCAGCATAATCATGAATCTGTCAATGTAACAACCAGAGCTCAGAAATACATCTTGAAGGGCCACACAACAACAACAACCATTACACCAAGAATCCAATATGATTTAGTCAGCCAACTACGTAAAACTCCTGCTCAAATATCTATACTAGAATTGTTGAAACTATCGCCAAAACACAAAGACATATTGGAACAAGCGCTATTGGAAACTAATGTACCTCAAGATCTGGATGCTGACAAATTCCAAGCCATGGTCGCTCATATGATAGGGCCTCATAATCTCACCTTCTCAGAGCATGATAATACTTCCTTAAGTCATCCGCATAACACTCCCCTCCATATTGAAGTCATCATTTATAAACATCGAGTAAAAAGAGTATTGATAGATGGAGGAGCTGGACTTAATATATGTACCTTAAAACTTATCCATGCATTAGGCTTCTCAGAGGAGTCTTTTGATCCATGTAAAAAGATTACCATAAAGGCATATGATGATGAGGAAAGATCATCTAAAGGAACCGTGATGTTACCCATTCAAGTTGGACCAGTGCAAAAGGATACTATGTGTCAGGTCTTAGATATAGACCTCACATACAATATTTTATTAGGTCGACCCTAGATACATGAAATGCAAGCAGTGTCTTCTACGTATCACCAGTGTGTCAAATTTCCCTATAATGGACAAGAGGTCTCTATATCTGCCGATCACAATCCATTTCAACATTGTAATGCAATGGGGGCAGCCCAGGACAGTTTGGTTCCCCATAATAGGGAAAAACAGAAATCCTCAACATCAAATCTATAGAAGGCAAAGCCTGAATCATTACCTGGAGATTTCAAGCAGAAAATGCAAATCAGAGAACAAGGTATGGGAGAATACTCTTTGGAACCCATGTGTTTGGCCAACTTACCAACATCACCCAGATCTCATGGGTTACCCACAACATCAACACATCAGGTAATTCAGCCCATCACCAAATTTGATGGTACCTTCATCCAACTAGGCACTCTAGCACATGAATCAAAAGAAAAGGACATTCTTAGTTGGTTATACAAAGATGAGGAAGAAGATAACAGAGCAGCTACTCTGGACATAGTTCTACCAACACACCTATATGGAAAGGGCTACTTAATCATGCAACAAATGGGATATGATGGTAAAGGACCTATTGGAAAATGCAAAGAAGGAGTCACTGAACCAATAGACCTTCCTTCACAGCTCAGTAGAGACAAAACAGGATTGGGTTGTAAACTCACTTTCCTATTAAGAAAGATACCACACATAACTCCAAAACCTCAATGGAAAGCAAAGAAGAAGTACAAAGAAGGTTCTTGGCAAGAAGCACTATTTGAGTCAGCAGAAACAATCCGCAAGGCACGTGAATGTCAAGAACAGAAGCAACATCGGGAAAAGCTCCTCATTCATAAGAAGGCCATATCTGTAGTAGTAGCTCATATTCAAACACAAATATCTCAAAAACAAACAGAATCATCTCCTAATACCGTTATTCCTCTCCAAGGAGGCATAGTATATGAACAAATACAAAAGGTAGAAGCAAGATCCGACACAGAATCAGCAAAGACTATCAGACTGGTATCCATCATCAAAGATCTATTTTCACCATACAACATACCTGTTTACAGCACTGATAAAATCTGGGATGATAACTCAGAGACGGATTCCAATGAATATGAATGGGGTAGCTGCTCAAACACTACTGGAGATACCACTGACAAAACTAGCTCCATATCCCTTTCCCAAGAAGAGCATAACGCAGAAGATGGACTACCTAAATTTGGACCGTAGAATATCTATGATGCCAAGGAAAGCAAACAGAAACATTATGAACAAATCTATACGGAGGATGATACCATCAAAGACCTCGACAAAATCCTTTTCTTTAAAACCAAAACCAATCACGATGAAACCTCTGTCTTAACACTTACAGTAGCAGAACTTGATCCGCCTAACGATTCCTTACCACTTGTCTTTCCCGACCTCATTGACTGGGATGAACTTGAAATACATGATATACCAATTTTCCCAGACGATGAATCAATTATCCACTACCTATGTACCGTTAATCCAGAAACAGGCTCTACCAGTGAACGAAGTAACTGTAGACGTATAAAAATGACCATATTCCTAAATGAATATTTTATGATCATTTCTCTATTTAATTAAATCCAATTTAATTAAATTATCCACATTCCTCTATTTAATTAAGTAAATTACTCAATTTATTTAAATTAAATTCACTATATCCATTTAATGAATAAATCATTTTATTCAATTAAATCCCCCCTATCCACTTTTAATTAAATTCAAATTTAATTAAATAGTTACCCTAAATTGAATAAATCTAAGTTATTTAATTGCAATCAAATTGAATGAAATTCTTTATTTCAATTAAATCCTATTATCCCTCCATCCACTTGCAAAATCCTACATCTCCCACTTGCCTTCCTAAACCCCTTTCTAATCCCTTCTAGAATCTTCTAATCGCTTCTAATTAACCTAACCCCTCCTCTAAACTTTGTCACACCCCTAAGCAAAGGGAAGTCACTTCTCAAACCCTCAAAGGCTTTCAACCTTCAACCACTTAATTCCTCAAAGTCTTTGATAACCATTAAAGGCTTTCAACCTTCAACCACTTAATTCCTCAAAGTCTTTGATAACCATTAAAGGCTTCCAACTTTCAACCACTTAATCCCCCAAAGTCTCCAATAACCATTAATGGTTAACTCAAACCCTCCTACATGGTTAAAACATTTGTTTTGACTCAACCTTCATCCAACCCAAGGGTCTCATTAGGCCTTTAATGCTTTGACCATGATTATCTCTTAATCATTTGCACAAGGGTTTATCCTTGGATTAACTCTTAATCCAGTGGGTAATCCTAATTTAAGCTTGACCCTTACCCTCTAGATAATCATGAGGTCTTCTCAGGCATTTAATGTCTCCAACCCCTTCTCTCAACCCAACCCTATGTTGACACTTGTCACCATTTCATTGGTGCCAATTCCAAACATGGATCCCTAACTTTCAAACTCAACCCTTGATTAAACCATTCAATCTTGACCATCCATTACCCTATTCTTGCTATAAATAGAGCTCTCATTCCTCCATAACAATCATCCTCCAAATTTGTAGCATCACACTTATGCTCAAATACATTCAAGCTTTCATATCATTTTTATGCTCATCATTTTAGCCTCTTTTAAATCAGGAACTAGTCTAAATATGCATGTTTAGAATACTTCCTTTATCATTTAGCTCAATCATAGACTAAATATATCATGTTAGGATAGTACTCATACTAATCTTGTCATCTTATCATTTAGTTTATTGCATTTTAAAATCATTCATAGTTTAGCATTTCTTTCATACTAAAATCCATCAAAGCATCCCTCGTTCTTGCATTTGCCATCCCTGAACCATTTTGCTCAGTGATCTGAGAGCAAAAACATTGGTTTGAGGGACATTGTGAGATAGAGAACCATGGGACCGACCTTGGGAAGCTGAGTAATACGTCGTTACTCCATAGCTTGCACCAAGAAGTCCTCTGTGTGTGTGTGGACAAGTCATTTAGCAATATTTTCACATATTGAGTTTTATCAGCCCACTTTTCCCGCATACAGTAACAATGTCTCCAACCCAAGGAGTGCCAAGTCTCTCAGTCACAAAAATGAACCAAATAAAAGATCTAATGCTGAAAACCAGTCAATGGCAGCTCTCGATCACAAAAAAGTAAAAATAAAGGATGCATCTGAGGGTGAAAACCTTTTTAAGGCACCTAAGGATGGGAGACTTGACACTCTTCCTGAACATTTTCATGAGCAATCACCCATATTGATTGAGCCCACTCAATCAATCAACATTGGTACTGCAAAAGCAGTCAAAAACATACACCTGGCAGAATCTCTGACAGAGGAGGAAAGATCAACATTTCTTTGCTTGGTCATATGCAGAATCTTTTTTAAAGAAAAGCAAATTAACTTTGCTTGGTCATATGCAGATATGCCCGGAATTGATCCACACTTGATCATGCATCACTTGTCCATCTCTCCAGGAGTTAAGCCAGTCAAGCAAAAACTACAAAAAATGAATCCACAGGTGGCACTCATGGTCAAGGCTGAACTAAAGAAACTATTAGATGTCAGATTCATTTGACCCATTGACTATGCAGAATGGATTTCCAACATAGTACCAGTATCAAAACCAGATGGCAGTATCAGAATCTGCACGGATTTCAGAGATGTCAACAAAGCCTGTCCAAAGGATGACTTTCCTCTGCCCAGTATCGACATAATTGTGGACCTCACAGAGGGCCATGCAATGCTCTCACTAATGGACGGTTTTTCAAGCTATAATCAAATAAAAATAGCCCCAGAGGATCAAGATAAAACAGCATTTACCTATCCTTGGGGAAGGTACTATTGGAATGTTATGCCTTTTGGCTTAAGAATGCAGGAGCTACTTATCAACAAACAATGACAACAATCTTCCATGACATGATGCATACCTTCATGGAAGACTATGTGGATGATTTACTAGCTAAATCCTTCACCAGAGCAGAACACCTCAGCATCCTAACAAAGATCTTTGATCAATTGGAGAAATTCCAAGTCAGGCTCAACCCTAAGAAGTGTGTCTTTGGGGTTACATTAGGAAAGTTACTAGGCTACATAGTCTCAGCTAAAGGTATTGAAGTGGATCCAGCAAAGGTACAAGCCATTATGGAGATGCCACCACCAAAGAATATCAGTCAGCTCAGATCTCTACATGGATGACTCCAATCAATCCGGTGATTCATCGCTCAACTAGCTGATAAAAGTCTACCATTAAATCATTTGCTACATAAGAATGTACCTTTCAGATGGGAAGCCAAGTGTGCAGAATCTTTTTATCAAATCAAACAGTATCTGATGAACCCACCAGTTCTAGTACCACCAATAGCACGAAAGTCACTCATTTTATACATTTCAACAACAGATATATCACTGGGGGCACTATTGGCACAAGAAGATCAACAAGGAAAGGAATGACCCATATACTACATCAGCAGGACATTGAATGGCTATGAACTCAACTATACATTCATTGAGAAGGCTTGTCTAACAGTAGTCTTCGCTTCTCAAAAGTTTCGACATTATATGCTAGCACACACAATTAAGCTAGTAGCAAAAATTGATCCTCTCAAATATCTACTCAGTAAGGCAGCTCTTACAGGCCGATTGGCTAAATGGGTAATGATTCTCAGTGAATTTGACATCCACTACGCAGAACGAAGAGCTATCAAAGGACAAGTAATTGCAGATCAACTAGCTGAAGCACCGCTACCCGGAAAACAAACTATGGAGATTGAATTTCCGAACAGGGACGTTCTTTCTATTTCTACCACACAATGGACCCTATACTTTGACAGATCCTACACACAACATGGTTCAGGTGCTAGCATTCTATTCATCACTCCTGAAGGGCATACTATACCAAGATCATATCGGCTTATGTTCCCATGCACAAATAATGTGGCTGAATATGAGGCATTGGTTATAGGCATCAAAATGGTCGTAGAATGGAAAATCACAGAGTTAATGGTCTATGGAGATTCACAACTAGTCGTCAATCAAATCAACAACGACTATCAGACAAAGGATGACAAGCTCCTACCCTACAAGCGAATGGTGGATGACTTCAAACAATATTTTGTACACATCACCTTTGAGCAAATACCAAGGTTGAACAACAAAGTAGCCAATGCCATGGCTACTATCGCTTCATTACTACAAATTCCAGAACAACAAAGTCATTACGAGTTTCTGGTAGAGCAACTTCTCTCCCCAGCCTATGACCACTCTGAATCCCATGTTATCTATGCCTTAACCGGTTTGGATTCCCCTTTATATGGACCCATATATGATTATCTAAAGAACAACATCCTACCCATTGACCAATCCCGTAACCAAAAATGTAATTTTATCCGACAAGCCACCCGGTATACCCTTACCGTTGATACTTTGTACCGTCGAGGTCTAGATGGTACTCTTCTTCGTTGCCTTGATCGTAATGAATCTGATTCCTCTTTGCACGAGCTTCACGAAGGTATTTGTGGCACACATTCAAGTGGGACTAATCTTGCTAAAAAGCTTCTAAGGATGGGATACTACTGGCCTACAATGGAAAAAGATTCTTACCACTTCGCCAAGAAGTGTCCTAAATGGCAGATCCATGGCAATCTGATACATGCACCAACACAGGAACTGCAGTCATTTACAACATCCTGGCCCTTTTTTCAGTGGGGACTAGAATTGGTCGGCAAAATTCATCCTTCATCTTCAAATGGACACAAGTTCACTATAACTGCAACAGAATACTTTACCAAGTGGATAGAAGCAGTCCCCGTGACCACAGTAACCGAAAAACAAATTGTTTCTTTTATCCTGAACTATCTAATCTGCAGATATGGTATTCCAAGTTCCATCATCACTGATAATGGACGACCGTTCAAAAACCAAGATGTCCAAGAACTATGTGAACAATTCAAAATACAACATCGGTTCTCTACGCCATAGTACCCCCAGGGGAATGGTCAAGCAGAAGCATCCAACAAAATAATACTGAAAATCCTAAAGAAAACAGTAAATAATGCAGGCAAATATTGGCATGTACAACTCAATCCAACACTTTGGGCATACAGAACTAGCATCCGTACACCTACAGGAGAAACACCTTTCTCATTGGTCTATGGATCAAAAGCTATTTTACCACTGGAGGTAGAAATTCCATCTCTCAGAGTCTCTCTAAAAGGCTTAATCCCAGATGAAGAGTATAGAGTCAACCGACTGCAAGAACTAGAACTATTAGATGAAAGACGTTAGCATGCTTACACTCATCTCAAAGCGTTTCAGCAATGCATGTGCAGAAGCTACAATCACAAGGTCATCCCTCGCAACTTCAAAGTTGGTGACCTAGTCCTCAAAGAAAATCCAAGAAATCAGCAAGATCGAGAAAAGAAAGGGAAATTTGAACCTAACTGGTTGGGTCCCTATGTCATCATATCAGTCTATGGATCAGGTGCTTATCAGCTTACAACTTCAGAAGGAGATGTGCTTGACGAACCAACTAACAGCATCCATCTAAAGAAATACTACACTTGAGTAGTCTAATGCACAGAAAAAGTCAAAAACAAAAAAATCAAAAAATCAAGAAAAAGCAAATAAAAAGGTACAATAAAAGCAACTGGTGAAAACCTGGTAACAGGCGCTATTGTGAGAGGACATCTCCTTTATCTCTATCCATATCTCTGTAGTAAAGCACTATCGGCCATTGCCTAACACTTGGCGAATATCCATTCAGGACATACTTAGCGTAGTCACTATCCTGATTTATCCATATGTCCTTTCACCACACTTTACCATGGCTTGGTAATCACTATACATATCCACATCGAAAGACACACTTAGCTAGGGGCAATAATCGTCAAAACTTGCAGCAAGTTCAAACCATCAAAACTATTTGCAAAAAAACTTAGAACACCACATCCAACAACCAACAACTTACTCCATCACAAAACAAAACATTGAATCGCTAAAATAGGAATCACAAAAACAATATGATGGATGATTTTCTGAAATACCAAATGTTACATTTTGCATAAAGTCTTGACTATTTTTGCATTTAATCTTTTTTTTGAATTATTGGATTCTCTAAATTTTCTCAACAAATGCTTCCAAGCTAGAGATCATCGAGAAACTCCAATATTTTCTTAGTCTTTTGTCTGTGAGGCGATCATTTGTACTATGTAAATACTTGTCTCGAGATGTGATACAACGAATATCATTGAAGACATGATTCCACTTTACACATACAAATGGTTTACTCTTATCTATTTATATGCAATCCGCACTCTGGTCGTCCTGGTTCAATTATACCTTGATGCTTGTGCTATCTTGCAAAATCAAACATCATGTGAATTTTTCTTAGGTCATTATGGTTCTTATACCATTATGCTTGTATAAATTTTCAACATATCCCAAACAAATCAATGCTCAATGATGATACATATATCAAAAGCAAATAAACATGTGGTTATATCGGATGACAAATGTAGAATAAGGATGCTCCTAAAACAATTAGTTGCATATCATTTTACAATTAGTTGCATATCAAATCATACATCTCATTTTCAAGATACATCTCACAGCATATCAAATCATACATCTCATTTTCAAGATACATCTTATAGCATATCAAATCATACATCTCATTTTCAAAATACATCTCACATCTCATAAACATCATACATTTCACTTCATCATATCATCTATCTAAGCATTGCATCATCATAACAAAGTACAAGCATCTAGAACATGCATCAGTAACACATCACATGATCAAATAAAATGGTGTCATCTATATATATATCAAAAATGATCAAAATGTACAAATATATGTCATGTCTATGCCCCATACAACAAAAACAATGATCCAAAATACAATAGAGACATTGTCTCTCAAGTATGACTATCTCCTGAGCAGGATGGTCTCGCCGCTGATGTCCCAGCCCCTGGATCTCCAGGAGGATCCTGTCTCGAAGGCCCCGTCATGCCTCTACTCTCTGACTGTGACCCAGTCTCTCGAGATCGACTTGATCTCGACTGCGTGAAGCTCTGTACTCTACGCTCCCTGGGCACTGCATCCTCATAGTGGCGTCGATAGTACTCCACCTCCCTCACTCTCAAGGATAGCTCTCTCATGATGTCCTTCATAGGACCACCTGCTGCCGCTCTCTGCATGCTCCCTGCCAGCTCCTCCACTCGACCTTGCCGCTCTATCTCAATATTGCGCTCTAGGGTCAGCTAGGTAATCTGACGTTGCTGCATCAACACCTGTGCCTGCAGCTATTGTACTGTCAACTATAGGGTCCTAATCTGGGCATCCTCCACATGTGTCAGGATCCGAACCCGTAGGGGCACCTATGAAGGGGTACCCCCTATCCCTCTACCTGTCCTCAGTGTGGGTGGAGGTAACTCATCAGTCCTCCTCCTCTGCGATGGTCGTCTCCACTCATTAGTCCCTCCCATCACTGCTATCACCTCTCCCACTCTCCCCTCCTCCCCTACTCCGATCGCCAACCCTCCTCTCCATCTATCCATTACAGCTCGTTGAACTGCTCTCTCCACCCGCACTCCCATATCACCCCCATCTCTCCCTCTGTCTCCTCTCCTCCCCCAATATCCTCTCCCTCGTTGTCCTCCTCCACCTCCATCATCTCCCTCATCACCATCTCCCCCTACCTCATCCTCATCATCATCGAAGGCAGGCCGCATCTCCTTAGGATCTGATATCCTAGCCATGGCACAAGCTGCGAACAAACCAGCAAACTCATGCGTCATCCTAGCATCTAAAATCTCAGGAGCATAGTCCCATATCTGGCCTGCTAAGCTGGAAAACTCCTCTACAGCCGCTCCACTATTAATAGTCGGACCCCAATCCAGTATATCCTGCCTCCGACGCGCATATAAGCAGGTCCCCTATGGTATCCCCTACTGCCGACCATACTACCAAAAAACCCTGCCAACCTGAAATCTCTCGATCACAAAGGGCATCCGCCCTATCAAAAACTGACTCATAAAAACATACAGCATCTCTAGCCCATCCTCAACCCATACCTCGCAATCTATATACAGTCGCCAGATGACTGTATCGATGTCATCTAACACCCTCCTCCAGTGCTCAAGTTTTCCCAGCTTACATTGGACAACTAGCCCCCTGTATCCATATGCATATGCCCACCCAACAAGCCTGTCTCTATCCACTAGTGGCCTAGCTGCTGGAATGTGCTCCCAACACCATACCTGTAGGAGTGTCACGCCAGCTGACAAACTATTGTAACCTAGGTATACCACCTCATGTAAATCCCTGTATAAATGAACTAACATGGTCGATCCCCACACAAACCTGCGGCCTTGTGTCACCATCTCCTCTAGCACCAATCCCCAACCCATGGAAAATCCCTTCGACCTACGGTCGGGACATAGGAATCCACCTATAAAACCTTCTAGTACTGACGGAAGAGGTGCATAGTCCAGATCCAAGAACTCCTGTCAAGGGATCTCATATCCACACACTATCTCATCATGAAATATGCGTCGCAATGCCTCTGTCCTGCCCTCCTCTATTTGCTCATATGGAAATAATGCACCTACAATGGGAATCTGCAATATCCTGTAACAGTCCTCAGGAGTCACCATCATCTCACCTGTAGCAAAGTGGAAGGTGTTTGTATCACTATGCCATCTCTCTGCGAGCATTGTGAGTAAACCGAGACATATCTAATAAAGATGACAGGCCACATCTCTCAATAACATCTAAGTGAGCCTATGCCAACCAAGGTATCAACACCCATGGTCTGGGGAACCGCTCGCGCGACTGAACCACTCCCAATCGCTCCTATCAAAAAGCAAAACAAGTCCAATATCAGTTTCCACATAAAAACAAAGATATCAAAATCAAAGTCACATCAAAAACATGAAACAATTTGCAAATCTAATCAAGTTCCACATCATATCATTCGATATCAACTTGTAACACAACTCAAATTTTCAAAAACCATATCAAAACTTGTAAAACAACTCAAGTCTCCACATCACATAAACTTGTAAAACAATTCAAGTTTCCCACCCATATCAGCTTGTAAAACAACTCAAGTTTCCAACCCATATCAACTTGTAACACAACTCAAGTTCCACAATCATATCAGCTTGTAACACAAATCAGGCTCCACATATATTAACTTGAAGCAATGCAAATCAAATCAAGTTTAGATCACAAAAACACATTAATATCTACATATTAACTTGAATATCCGCAAATAAAACCAAGTTATATCAGTACTCATATTGGATGAACAATCAAAACCATGACAGTCGACACAGTAAATGGCAAAAACCCACCTCCCCAGGCAAAAATGACCTTATCCTATGTATTTTTCTACATTCGCAAATCATCCTATCTTGTAAAACCTACTGCATGCACTAATTAAATTTGGCCACGCGCTAAACCATATCCACGCGCTACCCTGTTTTCTCCACGCGCTACCTTGTTTTCTCCACGTGCTATCCTATCTACCCTATGCGCTAAACTAACTCTACGTGCTACCCTTTTTTATCCATGTGCCAACTAATCTACCCTAAGCGTTAAACTTGATCCATGCGCTAACCTATCCCATGGCTACGCTACCTATTTAACCTTATGCACTAGGTCTAACCTACGCGCTACATCCCCCTGCCCATGCGGCCCCCTGTGGACCCTATGCACTAGGTTTACCCAATGCGCTACCCTTTTAACCCTAAGCGCTACCCTATGTCCCTCATGCACTAACCTAAGGCCATGCGCTAACCTAAAAACTTCATGCGCTACCCTAAATATTTTTGGATGCTACCCTAAATTACAAACCTCTGCGCTACGAAATTTTTCGTATGCGCTAAACTAAGACACCTATGCGCCAAAACGTGAAAACCACATTTCAAAATTCAAAAACTGACCAAAAATGATCAAATTAAAAAATTAAAAAGGGGTCAAAAGGGTTGACTTACTGGTGGTCCATACACGACAGGCCTCTGATACCTCCGAACGTGCTCGAATCGATGCGTAGAATAAGGAATAGGCATTTTGTCTTCTCTCCAAAAGTCTCTTTCTCCAAGGTCAACAAGCACAAATGAGACAAAACAATGCACTTTTTCCCTTTTATAGGGTAAAATAAAATTAGGGTTAGGGAAATGAGCATGAAATTTGCTCGCGGTCTCCCTCATACCCTCGCACGCATCCATTATCAGGAGATGAATCAATTTAAACATTCCACCTAGCCAAAATTTTGAACAACAAATACAATTATCAAATCAAATCAAATTTTCCAAAATTTTGATTCATCTCCCAAGGGGGCATTATCACCATCATTATCAAATCTGGGGCACGACATGAAAATCCATAAAGGCAACATTGATCATAAAATCGCAACGACACATCATTTTCTTTGAAATAACATGTGCACACACGTCACTTCAAAGAGGGGCAAAATGTAGACGTATAAAAATGACCATATTCCTAAATAAATATTTTATGTTCATTTCTCTATTTAATTAAATCCAATTTAATTAAATTACCTGCATTCCTCTATTTAATTTAAGTAAATTACTCAATTAAATTCACTATACCTCTTTTTCCATTTAATAGAATAAATTCATTTTATTCAATTAAAGCCCCTATCCACTTTTTAATTAAATTCAAATTTAATTAAAATGGTTATCCTAAATTGAATAAATCTAATTTATTTAATTGCAACCAAATTGAATTAAATTCAATTAAAACCCGTTATCCCTTCATCCACTTGCAAAATCCTACATCTCCCACTTGCATCCTAACCCTCTTCTTGATTTCTTCTAGAATCCATCTAATCCTAATCAATTAACCCAAACCCATTCATTATCCCCTTTCCCTAAATTTGAGGAGGTCACTTCTCAAATTTGGAGTAAAGTCTTCTAAAAAAATTAAAGCCTTTATCCATTCAACAAGCTAACTTGTTGAATACCCCCAAATTTGGAAGGACTCTTACAAATTTGCCCCCAAAGTCTTCATAACCATTAATGGATAACTCAACCCTCTAACATGGTTATATAATTTCCCTAAACTCAACCTCCATGTAACCCAAGGGTCTCATCAAGCATTTATTGCTTTGACCATGGTTATCCTTAATCCTTTGCACAAGAATTTATCCTTTGGATAAAAGCTTTATCCAATGGGTAATCTTAACTTAACCTTAACCCTTAACCCCTAGGGTAACCATGAGGTCTTCTCAAGCATTTAATGCTTCTTACATCTCCTCTCAACCAACAATAAGTTGACAATTGTCACCATTTCATTGGTGCCAATTGTAAACATGGATTCCCAGCTTTCAAACTTAGCCCTTGATTAACTCTTTCAATCCTGACCATCCATTGCCCTATTTTTGCTATAAATAGAGCTCTCATTCCTCCATTTTCATAGATCCAAGTCTTTAGCATCACACCTATACTAAAATCCATCCAAGTTTTAATATATCATTTGTGCTCATCATTTAGCCTCTCTTTTCAATAGGAATTAATCTAAATATGCATGTTTAGAGTATTTTCTTTATCATTTAGCTTAATCATAGACTAGTGTATCATGCTAGGATAATCTTGCTACTAATCTTGTCATCCTATAAATAGTTTATTGCATTTATAGGATCATGCATAGCTTAGGATGCATTTCATCTTAAAATCAAACAAAGCATCCCTCGTTCTTGCATTTGTCATCCCTAAACCACGTTGCTCAGTGATCTGAGAGCAAAGACATTGGTTTGAGGGATCTTGTGAGATAGAGAACCATGGAACCAACCTTGGGAAGCTAAGCCATACTTCATGACTCCATAGCTTGCACCAAGAAGTCCTGTGGGTGTGTGAGCAAGGCTCCCTAGAACTCCATTTTTCACATTTCAATTTCTATCGACCCGCTTTTCCCGCATACAATACCCACTTTGTTCCAATTACGTTTTTATTTGTCAGTTTGTGTACAAGTTCCCATGTCTATTTTTTCTCAATATGGTCTAGTTATTCTCTCATTGGCTTCATCCAATTTTGATCATTGCAAGCTTCTTCCACTGAATTCAGTTCAGTCTCAAAAAGTAAACATAACAAAACTTGTTCTTGAGTTGCCTTACTACTTGTAATAATTTATCTATTCTTGTTTCCAATAATCTAATCCTCAAAGTGATTCCTCTATACATACCTCAAGGATTTTTTTGTGGTTGCCAGAGCATCCTACGTTTCATTTACCTTTTCTTCTTCTTTGTTTTCTTCTTCCCTTGTTCTATCAAAGGACTCATCTGATTCATATCTTGCTAATTTATCAATCTTTAGAGATTCTTCATCAACCTTCACATTTGCACTTTCAACAATTTTGTTTAGTCTTTTTTTGTAACACTGGTATGTCTTCCTCCTTGTAGAGTATCCTTGGAATATGCCTTCATCTGGTCTGCTATCAAATTTTCCAAGATTATCCTCATCTCTCCAGATATAACATGTACTTCCAAATACCCTGAAATACTTCACTATCGAAATCCTTCCATGTCATAGTTCATATGATGTCTTCCCATATATTTTCCAAAATAAAATTCTATTAAGGGTGTATATAGTTGTATGTATAGCTTCTCTCCAATAAACCTTTGGTATCCCTACTCCTTTGAGCAACATTTTGGTTTCCTCTTATATAGTTCTGTTCAGTCTTTCCAATACACCATTCTGATGTGGTGTCCTCGGAGCAGATAATTGTCTTCTAATTCCATGTTTCTCACAAAAATTGTTAAACTCATCAAAAATAAATTCTCCTCCTTTGTCAAATCTTAAACACTTAATTATTCTATCAACCTCATTCTCAAATCTTGCCTTGAATATCTTGAATTTTTCTAATACTTCTGATTTCTCTTTTAAAAAACTAACCCATATCATTCTAGAATAATCATCAATTAAGAGCATGAAATATTTCTCACCTTGTATACTCCTTGTTCTGGTAGGACCACATAAGTCTGTGTGCACCAAATCCAATAGTCTAGAGATTGATCCTTTCCTCTAAATGTTCCTTTTGTATGCTTTACCTCTTTACATTCCTTGCAAATATTGTTATCCAATTTGGTCAACCTTGGTAAATCTCTTATTGCACTTATTGAACTGATCTTTACCAAATTGTCAAAATTGATATGACATAGCCTCCTATGCCAGAGCCAGCTATCAATGAAATGAGATAACAAACAATGTATTGTAGCTCCTTCTAGCAAATGAATGTTTCCATTAGTAATTTTCCCTACTACAATAATAGTTTCAGATCTCACAACCACCATCCTGAAACACAACATTATAAAAATTTTCGCACATTTGTCCAACACTTGGGAGATTATGATGCAAACCCTTCACATAGTAAACATTGTCAGTATTATGCTTTCCATAAAAGGTAATAGAGCCAGTTCCTACAATTTATCATCTCCAAACCTAGTAGAACCTCCATCATATTTCTCAAGTTTTACAAACTTACTCTTATCAATGGTCATATGATTTGAACATCCACTATCAATCAACCATTCATTTCTTTTTCTTCTAGCATGTAAATCAGTAGCAATAATTTTAACAGACTCAAAGGATAATATGTTAGAAATATTAGTTTTAGGTACATCCTTTTCTACCAAAAACAAACAGTCACCTTCATCATAGTCTGATGCATCATTTGAAATACCAACATCATCTTTAACATAATAGATTGTCTTATTAAACTTTTCTTTACCTTCTCTAAATTTTCGTCTTGTTCCTTTTTCCAGACATCTAGTAGCCAAGTGACCAATCTTTCCACATCTAAAACATTTGAGAGGTAACACACCTTTATATTTATCAGTGCCTTTCTTCAACTTCCTCACAAAATTTGCTTCCATCTCATCCGAGTTGAACTATCATCTGGGTCTGCCTCAATAGCTTTAAAGGTTGTCCTAGATTTAGATTTGTCTTTTCAAAACTTCCACATCTCAAATGTGGTCAGAGAGCCAAATAGTTGTTCCCCAGTGAACTTCTTTGGATCATCAATAGCAGAGATCTTATCATTATAGCTTTGCAGTAAGGTCATCAACATCTTCTTCATTATGTCTTCATTATTTAAGGTGCCACCAAGTTCTCTGATTTCATTTACTACACTATCAACCCTCTAAAAGTAACTTGTTATATCCTCTCCTTCTTCCATTCTCAAGTTCTCATATCTACACTTAGCAATCAGATTCTTTGATAATTTAACTGTCATTTCCTTCATAGATTTCCCTTAGCTTTTCCCAAATTTTATGAGCAATATTTAGTGAAATAATCTGTGTTAATTCAGTTTTCAAATGATAAAGCACTAAAGATGGCATACCTTAATTTTTCATTCTTGGTCTCTACTGATTTCCAAGTGTTGTAGCCCAAGGAGATCAAGTAACTGTTACCTAATTTTGTTTCCATCTCAATCAGATAGAGCTGGAGTAGCATTTACATTGAGAAAATAAAGGTACATATTTGATTATTCTAAGTGTTCACAAAAGAAAGAGATGTCATCAAATGAATAATGGATTCAATAGAAATAGCAAAGCCTTGCACAATGATAGGCACACAGTCAATACACAAAGTTATCTGACCAAAAAGCTACAATCATCCCTCCAAAGCCCCAAAGAGTACATATCATGCACAACCCATAAAATACAATCATATGACATAACATAGTTGCAAGAAAATGGCCCAAGACTTTGAGCAACAATCAGTATACAATGAAAGATCACTGTCAAAGGTAGGTCACATAGGTAAGAATAGAGACTTAGACCAAAATGGCGTAAGGTCTTTGATGCAATCATCAAAAGAAGGCTTAAACACAAAGGTCGCAAATAACACAGTCATAGCCATTACTGCAACAAGGTCTTGTAACAATCACTATCAAATATAGTAGTAAATCACAATCACTCATGAAGCTAGACAATGAGCAACAAGTATGGTAGATTTTCATTATCATGAGATAACACTCCTATGAATATTGACAAAGATCCTTTCTTGAGAAATATAACATGACAAAGGCATTAAAGATAGTGAAAAGAGACAGAGCTTCATAGAGCCATGATTAGGAATTCACAAAGAAATACTAATCCATAATTTGAAAATGCTCTATTTACTATCAAAAGGGGACTATCTTTGACTCTTTGTTTGACATTCATACTAGTTGAAAATCATACATAATAGTCTTCTCGTCTTCCAAGTTAGTATTACAAAGATTTCCTTATTTTCAAAGAGTAAACGCAACCTTAGATAATGATTGGAGTGATGTTTGAAAGTCTACTTAGAAGCAATATTATAGTCCAAAAAGATACCATTACCCTAGTAATTGTGCAGAAGCTGAGAGCTACAACAAAATGACAATATGCAGTTCATTATGGCAATTAAAGAGAGTATGTTGATGAAATAACAATCCAAACTCTTTGTTAACAGTCATATGTATAAGAAGAAGTCATAATTACAAGGGCACATTTCAAAGTTTGAAGGATTCTTGATAAAGGTATATTGTAGAATACAGTTATCCAAATTGAGAGATAGTCATGCCTCAGTTATTAATGAACAAGGATAGTCATAGTGTAGCAGCCAAGATAAGGGTTTCAATAATAGTGAGTACAAGTTACAGAGGCAATGACATCTTTAGATTAGTAGTGAAAACCCGAGACAATGACAGTCATTAAGGAAAGCATTTATTTGATTGTTGACATCAAAATCCAATTCCAAATAGTTCCAACACCAATACCTATCAAAATTT
Organism: Cryptomeria japonica; assembly: GCF_030272615.1. NCBI lineage: Eukaryota > Viridiplantae > Streptophyta > Pinopsida > Cupressales > Cupressaceae > Cryptomeria > Cryptomeria japonica. The sequence continues at coordinate 214,175 of NW_026728908.1, forward strand.
AGTCTTCAACACAACATACATAGTGACAAGCTGCATTGAGCTATATTGGAAAAGATTATTTGGTGTCTAAACTCGTAGAAGAGTTTTTAAAGGAATTAAATGCCTATAGGAGATTGTCAAAAAGATAAGATAGTCCTAGGAGGAATCACAATCAAAAGAGAGGTTTGGACATCCATGAATTCATAAGAGACTATGATGCTTGAGCACTGAACAATGTCAGTAATAGATTTTTTCCCATTGAATAACCACTATCAAGTAAAGAGTAGACTTAGAGCAACAAAATGTAGTAACTACACTTCATATACAGAGAAAAGAGCAGTCAATATTCAATGGGAAAGGTCCTAAGGGACTATCATGATACAGTAAGCTTCATCTTACAAGATGAACTCAATCTATGCTCAGAGCCATTAAAAATAGAAGATCGAGATAAACAAGGAGGTCGTCATCCAAATGCAAGGGCACAATAACCATCAAATTTGATAGAGGTGTAGTCACATCTTGATTCATAACAGTAGAAAAGTTGTAGGGTTTACAATAACTTACAAAATTGCAAACCTTAGAGCAGAGTTTGCAGCCTCAAGAAGATAGCTCAAGAACAATTAAAGCAGTCCAAATCACAATCCACATGATATGAAGGGTACATATAAAGATGAATACAATGATCTTCAAGAGGCTTTAAAGAGAAACATCTTTAAAGGATTGAGATCATATTGATAGCAGTCTGTGAGTATTCAAAAGGCAATGATATCTCCCTATAAAATATCAGAGCAAAATTGATTCAGATGAAAAAAAAAGATAATGTCTTAAAAGAGAGAAGGAAAATAAGTATCTGAGTTAAAGAGAGATACCACAAAGTCATTATCCATGAGCCATTACATCGATAAAATACATGAAGGTCTGCTACACCACAGGTGAGAGTGGTATGAGCACAAAAAATGATTAAAGCACAATGAAAATAAGGTACAGTGGAAGTCACGTCTCAATTTGATAGTGAATCGTAGCGAGCATACATGTAAATGAACAAGAGAACCTGTGCAAAATCTATAGTAAAATCTCCTCAGAAACTTCCATCCAAACCCTCACGATAGCACTAGAAAAGAAAGAGAGAAATAACAATGCAAAATGAAATGAATGATACGACTTTGTGTTTAGGGTTAGCTCTTTACCCTAAAGTGTTGATAGCACTTAGGCATTTTTTTTTGCCTATGATATAAAAAAATTATCGCATTTAAAATAATTCCCTTTAAAAATGCAATGTTATAATATGATTTATGAATTCGCATTGGACCTTTATTGTAAATGTGTATAAGTGATGTTTTATCACTTAGGTGCATATATATGGAAGTCTTTGATGATATCAATTTGATGAAGTGATTATGTTTATTAATCACTTATATTCAATATTTTATTTTGACTCCTATGTTTATTGTCAAATATAATAAGAGGAATACTCATTAAAGTGATAAGTATAAAGCACTTTATTGAATATTTCCTTATTTATGTTTATTTTATTAGTCAAGGGAGGGTTTTGAAAACTTTATGAGTTTGAGGAAATAAGGGGAGTTGCTAAACATTTTGAAGGAATATAGGGTTGTTTTGAGTCAATTTAGGGGAAGTTGGAGAGCTTTTATGGTTTGACATGGTCAAAGTTGACCTTTTCAACACTTTGGAGCTCTTTTGAGAAGATTCAGTTGCTATATTTTTGGCTTTTTGGAGACATCCAACCCAAGTTGGTTTCTAGGTCCTTTTTTGAGGGATTTTTGTTGGGAGGTTTTGATATAAAAACCTCTTGTTGTTTTAGTTGGAAGAGAGTTATTTTTATGCTCTTTATCCATCTTGTGACTTTTGCAGTCCTTGAGAGAAGAAGATTACATACTTTGTAGCTCATATTGACATGTATACTAGTTTATGCCTTTGAGATTAATGAAGATAAGCATTTTTACCTTCTCAATTTTTTGTTTAATTGTGTGCATTTGTTTGATTGATGTAACTACTTGTGAAATTATCTAAATCCTTGCGGTTATGTCTCATTCTAGCACCTTTTGCAGAATAATATGTATGTTATAGGTTGTAGGTTGTGTTGATATGCCAATATTGTCTAGTTGTGAGAAGTATCTTTCTACTTTTAGGAATATTAGCATCAAAGCCTTCTTATGAAATATTTATGCAAGAAACATATATAATTGAGTTATGTTTGTTAGCTTCATCATTGATTGAACTGTGTGTGTAGGTTGTTATACAGGTCCTAGTTAGTGTTTTGGTGCATCACCTTTATCGAGTTTTTCTAGTTTTTGTTTCTGTTTCTTTCTATCCCTTTTCCTCTGCAAATCAATAGTGTAGTTTAGTTTGGGTGAGTGCAAATTAGGAAGCCGGCCTTCTTCGAAGGTTCTTTCCAATATAGGTGACCCACGAACCTGGAAAGATCCCATGTTTCTTCAAAGTGGTAAGTTCTGCAACTTAGCAAGGGTAAAATTTTGAGTGACAACAATAACCTCTCATATGCACTTTCCAAAAGCCATAGTCAAATCCCTTTGTTAGTTAAATGAGAGGGGGGGGTGAATCAGATAGACTCACAATCCAATGTTCTAATCAGATTCAACCTTGATAGAACTTACTTGACATGCAACTATGACTGTAAATCATTCAAACTCATAAACTGATAAACTTGAAACATCAAAACACATTTAACACAGATTTAATGTGGAAACCCAAATAGGGAAAAACCATTGTGGGATTTTGGACCCACAAAGAAAATATACTCTTCTAGAGTATGCTTGGTTAAAAGCCAATCTTGTTAAAGATTACATAAACACATTGCTATATGTGACCCGGTCAAGGGATTTCCCTCAGATCTATCATAATCTTGCACTTTGTTAGAAGTGACCTTGTCAAAAGGATTTCAAACACTCAATTAGAATGTTACCTTGCTAGAGGATTTACAAATAAGACTGTTAGGTCCACTCGATTAAGAGATTTCCTGTCACTTACGAAAATAAATAACAGTAATAAAATATATCTGCAACTTCACATCTGAAATGTTATGGCAGACTCTATGTGCTCAAAATAATCTTATCATTAGACTTATCTTCCTCCTTGCTGGGCTTATCACTCTATTCTTCAATCAGATCTTCAATCTTTTGTACTATGTAATCACTTCAACAGCATCACTGTTCTTCTATTTGCTCGCATACATTGTTCATCAACTATTCTTTATTTATAAGCAATTCCTAACCGCTTAATCTCCTTAATCACATTTCCCATGATTAATCTTAGCCATCAGATCTTCAAACTTGACTAGGTTCATTGAATCCTTCAAACTGAAAAACATTTTATCTTGCCTTGAAACTTGTATTCCTTCCTTGGTACTTGTGCTCGGTTATGACCGTTCAATCTGTGTTGTAGATCTAACTCTTGAATTTTGATTGTCGTTGATCCTTAACAAACTTCTTACATGACATTCCAATCTTGTATAAATCTCCAGCTCATTGGCATCCTTCATTTAATAATGTATTTATTCATCCAATGCATTCTGTTACTGCTTGGTTGATACTCGGTTAATTCTAAACTTTACTCAGTAGACATTATGTATTCATCTCGGTTACTGTCTCGGTAGCTTTGCTTGCTGACGACGCTCGGTGACTTCTTTCTTCTTTAATCGACATCGATAACCTTGGAATTTACCGACTGGCTCCTTGCTCGATAAAATAGAATAGTATCAAACCTTTACTCATTCTATTACATGAAATCTTTTCTCCTTCTTATTCAGTCTTTGAATACACATTTATAGGTATCAAAACAATCAAAATAACATAATCTCATCACTCTCTAACTCAGTAATAGTTGCCCATTGAATAACTTATTACTCCCCTTCATTTTCACATTCTTTCAATGTCACTTACAAACATCTTTATACTCATCAAAACATACTCTTTAAGATATGGCAACATCATACTGAATCAAAAAATCAATTGCTTGACATCAATGACAAAATAATATCATTAAGACAATAATCATCCTTTGTCAATTATATCATTAATCTCCAACAACCTTCTCAATATCATCATGCCAACAAACTTAATGTAATGCCAACAATCTCCCCCTTTGGCATTGATGGCAATACCAACTTGATTTATTCCAATTGATTTGAACTATTGTTATTCTTCTCCTATTATCCTTGAGCTGTAAACTTCTCCTGTAATCTTCTCCCCCTATCATTAGTCTTCTCCCCCTTTGACAACAATGCCAAAATTAAAATCGATCCATGATTACTTCCCCAGTGATGTAATTTCCTTGCTTGTTAAAACATATACAAATGTATCATCTCAGTTTCGGTCAGGGCATCTTGTCTTCATTCATTGTTTCCTGCACAACTTTAGGCAACCTCCTAAAGTGTGTAAATCAGCATCAACTCACAAATAGTATTCTGTAGAGTCATATAATTGATGCTTTCACCGAACTCTGTCAGTGAGTACTAGATAGGGGTAGGACCCCTAACTTACTTCTGATATACTCAAAAGTGTCCCTTGGCAATGGCTTTGTGAAGATGTCTGCTATTTGTTCCTTTGTGCTAACATATTCCAGCACAACTTTCTTTTCTTGAACTTCTTCTCTTAGATAATGATACTTTATAGAAATATGCTTTGTCTTAGAGTGCATTACCGAATTCTTTGAAATGTTAATAGCACTTGTATTATCACAAATATAGTTACTGGTTCAGTAACTGTCTCATTCATACCTTCCAACAGTTGTTTGATCCATGCTATATTGGTACAATTCAATGTTGCAGTGACATATTCAGCTTCAGCAGTTGACTGTGAAATGCATCCTTGTTTCTTGCTAAGCCAACTCACTAGTCTTTCTCCCAAAAAGAAAGCTCCACCGCTTGATCTTTTCTTGTCATCAATATTTCCTGCCCAATCAGCATTGGTATAGACTTTTAAGTCAAAATAACTCTTTTTTTATATAGTAAACCATAATCTTCAGTGCCTCTCAAGTATTTGAAAATTCTCTTGATTGTTGTCATATGGGTTTCTTTGGGATCTGCAGAAAATCTTGCAACTATACCTACTGCATGTGCTATATCAGGCCTGCTGTGAACTACATATTGCAACTTTCCAATCATAGATCGGTAAAGTGTCTCATCAACAGATGCAGATTCATCATTCTTTGATAGTTTACAATTAGTAGTCATAGGAGTACTTACAAGTTTAGAATCTTCCATTCCAAATTTCTTTAAGATTTCCTTTATATACTTGGATTGAGTAATGAAAATCCCATTTTTCATTTGCAGTATTTGTAAACCTATAAAATACTTTAGTTCATCGATTAATGACATCTCAAATTCTTTGCACATTTCATTTCCAAAGTTCTTGCATAAAGAATCATTTCCACAAAAAATAATATCATCAACAAATATGGTTGAAATCAATATTCCATTATCCTCATCATTCTTCATATACATGTTGTTGTTTTCACTAGTCCTCATAAATCCAATCTTTATTAAGTAGGAGTGCAACCTTTCATACCATGCTCTAGGTGCTTGCTTTAGGCCATATAAAGCTTTGTTCAACTTACATACCTGATCTTTATTCTTCTCTTCAATAAATCCTTCAGGATGTTCAATATAGACTTCTTCTTCTAGTATACCATTCAAAAATGCAGATTTAACATCCATTTGACATACCTTGAATTTTTTGTAAGCAGCATATGCCAACAATGTTCTCACTCCCTCAAGTCTTGCCACAGGTGCAAAAGTCTCACCATAGTCTATTCCTTCTTCTTGAGCATAACCTTTGCAAACTAGCCTTGCTTTATTCTAAATGACCTCACCTTTTTCATTTAGCTTATTTCTGAAAATCCACTTTGTACCGATTACATTTTTCTCTTTTGGTCTTGGGACCAGTGTCCATGTTTCATTTTTCTTAATTTGTTCAATCTCTTTTGTCATAGCATTCACCCAATCTTCATTGCTTAATGCCTCTTTTACTATCCTTGGTTCAAACTCAGATATCAGACATGTGTTCTGTCTCAGTTTGTTTCTTGTCATCACTGGAGCATCCTTATCTCCTATAATCTGACTTGATGCATGATTTCTTCTGACATATTTTGATAATATAGGCTCGGTAGGCTCTGTATGATCTTCTTCATCACTCAGTAACTGAGTATTTTCTTCATCAGCTTTCTCGGTAGGACTTCTTGGTTGTATATATACAAACTCTTCATAATCCTTTGTTTCTTTGGAATTTCCTTCATCATTCCTTTATGCAAATTCATCAATTTTTACATTTGCACTTTCCACTATTTTGTTAGATGATTTGATCAGACATTTAAATGCTTTACTCCTAGAGGAATAACCAAGAAATGTTCCTTCCTCGCTTTCCTAATCAAATTTTCCATTTCTGTCATCTTTGTGAACATAACATCTACTTCCAAATATTTTAAAATAACTTACATTTGGTTTCTTGTCATACCAGATTTCATACGGTGTCTTCATAGTTCCTTTCTTCAGTTGTACTCGGTTCAAGGTGTAAACTGCAGTGCTTATTGCTTCTCTCCAAAATATTTGAGGTGCTCTCTTTTCTATCATCAAGGTTCTAGCACAATCTACAATTGATCTGTTTCTTCTTTCAGCTATCCCATTTTGTTGTGGTGTTCTCGGTGCAGACACTTGTCTCTTTATACCATGATCATTGCAAAATAAGTTAAATTCATCTGAAATTAACTCTCCTCCTCTACCAGATCTTAGACATTTCAACTGTCTTCATGTTTCTTTTTCAACTCTTGCCTTATACCATTTGAACATTTGAAAGGCTTCTGATTTCTATTTTAAAAACATAATTGACATCATCCTTGAGTAATCATCCACAAATAATATGAAGTATTTATCACCATAATAACTTTGAACTTTCATAGGACCACAAAGATCAGTGTGCACAAGATCTAAAATTCCTTTAGAAGTGTAAGAATTACTTTGTAAAGCTTGATTTTGTCATCTTACCCATCTGGCATCCTCGGCATATTGCATTCTCAGGTTTTTCCAAGCTCGGTAGACCTCTTACTTGGTGCTTCTTACTTATTTTGATCAGGTTATCAAAATTTACATGACAAAACCTTTTATGCCATAACCAGCTATCTTCTATTTTTGCATACACACAATCATTCTGAGTTGAGTCAAGATGAAATGTATTACCTCTTGTTTGAGTCCTGGTAGCAGCCAACTTTCCATGTTTGTCATAAACTTTGACAATTCCTTTCTAAAACTCTATTTGGTATCCTGTATTGTTTAGTTGTGCTACACTCAACAAATTGTGTTTCAGACCTTCAACCCAATATACATCATCACATTTAGCATTGTCAAGAAGTGTGATAGAACCTTTACCTTTTACAGGACATGGTGCATCATTACCAAATCTTACATAACCTCCATCATAATCTTCTAATTTAACAAACTTGTGTTTATCACCTGTCATGTGATGTGAGCATCCACTATCTATGATCCAAGAATCATTATTATTTATGTGTGATATTAAGGCTTTTTCTTCATACCTTTTGTCATCTGATCCATCTTTGATAGCTACATATACAACTTCCTCTGTCTCAGTCCCATCAAATTTATCATCATTGGATTCCTCATCAGCTACTAGGCATGTCTTTCTATCTCTCCTTCTGAAGTCTCGGTGCCCTCTATATTGGTTGTCTTTATGTCTGTCATCTCGGTATTCTCTCTTTTCACTAGATTCTTTGTCAGGACAGTTAGAAGCCATATGTCCAATTTTATCACAGTTAAAATATTTTAAAGGTAACTTTCCTTTATACTTACCTTTGCTTCTCGGTAACCTTCTGGCCAATAATGCTTCAAACTCTTCTTGCTTTCTGATTTCCTCATATAGTTTGTGTACTCTTCCATGTTTTTGCGAAATCTCTCACTTGCTCCATTGTGATTTCCTTCAGCATACTTATACATTCTATCATTGTAATCATTAGATTCACCAAGATGAAAAGAACTGAATGCAAATTCAACTTTGTTTACCGAACACCCACTGTTATCAAAATTACTTAACTCAAAAGGATGTATCTTACCAATAGTAGCATCCAAAGAGACTGACATGTTTGGTACAGACCTTAATTCATTAATTGCAGAGACTCAAATGGCATAAGCAGGTAGAAGTGTTCTCATCAACTTACTTGTTACATCCTTTTCTTCAATAATTCCTCCTGCTCCTTTGATTTGATTGATAGTTTCCTTTAACCTTGTACTATATTGGATTATGTTCTCACCTTCATTCATTCTCATGGATTCAAGTTGACCTCTTAGACTGTCTACTTTTGCTCTTTGAACATGTTCATCACCACCATACATAGATGTAAGCTTATTCCACATAGCTTTGGCATCATTGCAACCTTCTAGATCATTAAACTCTGAGTCGGTCAATGCTGATGTTATTTCAATCATTGCTTGAATATGTTCTTTCTTTGCCTTTATTTCTTCCATTGTCATGGGGTAGGTGCTAGGTGCAGTGTAATCATTCTCCAGATAATATGTTGCATATTCTCCAATTCCTGATAAGTGCAGCTTCATCCTTTTCTACCATGTGGTGAAACTTGACTTGTTCAACTTTCATGCATCCCTTTTATACATCTTCAAATCTTGCCTCAAGTTCCTTTAACCTTTTCTTTCGGAGTTCTAGCTCTGATACCAATTGTTAGTTAAATGAGAGGGGGGGTGAATCACATAAACTCACAATCCAATGTTCTAATCAGATTCAACCTCGGTAGAACTTACTTGACATGCAACTATGACTGTAAATCATTCAAACTCATAAACTGATAACTTGAAACATCAAAACATATTTAACACCAGATTTAACGTGGAAATCCAAATAGGGAAAAACCACTGTGAGATTTCGGACCCACAAAGAAAATATACTCTTCTAGAGTATACTCGGTTAAAAGCCAATCCTGTTAAAGATTACATAAACACATTTCTATATGTGACCCAGTCAAGGGATTTCCCTCAGATCTATCAGAATCTTGCACTTTGTTAGAAGTGACCTTGTCAAAGGATTTCAAACACTCAATTAGAATGTTACCTTGCTAGAGGATTTACAAATAAGACTATTAGGTCCACTCGGTTAAAAGATTTCCTGTCACTTACAAAAATAAATAACAGTAATAAAATATATCTGCAACTTCACATCTGAAATGTTATGGCAGACTCTATGTGCTCAAAATAATCTTGTCATAAGACTTATCTTCCTCCTTGTTGGGCTTCTCACTATGTTCTTCAATTTTCTGTACTCTATAATCACTTCAGCGGCATCACTGTTCTTCTATTTGCCCGCACACATTGTTCATCAACTATTCTTTATTTATAAGCAATTCCTAACCGCTTAATCTCCTTAATCACATTTCCCATGATTAATCTTAGCCATCAGATCTTCAAACTTGACTAGATTCATTGAATCCTTTGAACTGAAAAATGTTTTATCTTGTCTTGAAACTTGTATTCCTTCCTTGGTACTTGTGCTCGGTTATGACCATTCAATCTGTGTTGTAGATCTAACTCTTGAATTTTCATTGCCATTGATCCTTAACAAACTTCTTGCACGACATTCCAATCTTGTATAAAACTCTAGCTCATTGGCATCCTTCATTTAATAATGTATTTATTCATCCAATACATTCTGTTACTACTCGGTTGATACTCAGTTAATTCTGAACTTTACTCGGTAGACATTCTGTATTCGTCTCGGTTACTATCTCGGTAGCTTTTCTTGTTGACGACGCTCTGTGACTTCTTTCTTCTTTAACCGACATCGATAACCTTGGAATTTATCGACTAGCTCCTTGCGAGGTAAAATAGAATAGTATCAAACCTTTACTCATTCTATTACATGAAATCTTTTCTCCTTCTTATTCAGTCTTCAAATACACATATATAGGTATCAGAACAATCAAAATAACATAATCTCATCACTGTCTAACTCGGTAATAGTTGCCCATTGAATAACTTATTACTCCCCTTCATTTTCACATTCTTTCAATGTCACTTACAGACATCTTTATACTCATCAAAACATACTCTTTAAGATATGGCAACATCATACTGAATCAGAAAATCAATTGCTTGACATCAATGACAAAATAATATCATTAAGACAATAATCATCCTTTATCAATTATATCATTAATCTCCAACAACCTTCTCAATATCATCATACCAACTAACTTAATGTAATGCCAACACCCTCAAAGATAGGAATAGTTAGTTTATGTGCCACCAAATCTACCTCAAGTGGTTAAGCTCTTTTCCAAGGAACCAAAGCTTTGATACCAATTGTTGAATGCCACGACAATTGAGAGGGGGGTGAATCAATTGGCAATTAAACTTTTTAATTCTTTCACAAATCCGAAATAATCAGCTTATTAAATATTTAATCTAAATAGAGGTAATCATGAAAGCACACATATACACACACAATGAACACTAGAGATGATTTGGAATACTCAAGAAGGGAAAAAGCATAGAGAATATTAGTTCTCAATATATAACACCTATTAAGGTGACATCGGTTAAGGTAATTTTTACAAAGGTGGTTCATTTCTATAATGCTCACTGTAGGAGGGCTCACTACCATAAGAGAAAGAAAGAAAAGAAAATCCACCACTATGATACAACTGCCACAAATAGCGATGCCAAAATAGCCTTTGGTGCCTAACATCACACTACACACCTTTGCACAACTTCTTACATCAATCACCAATTGGATTTAGCTTTTCGATCTTGCATAACTTTCATACCTCAATCTTTCTAATCATCCTTTACTTATACTGTCCTCTTGAATACATAACCTTCCAAGTTGGCCAAACATAATTTGAAATAGGTTTTCACTAAGCATTCTTGTGGTGGAAAGGAATGAGAAGTGGACCACATTACAATACACTTCATTGGTCAGATCGACATATTACACATTCATCACAAATACTGGAGCCAAAATAAGACTCATACTGTCATAACCCTCTTTTCAGACTTCGATAAAACTTGCTAATAATACTATTATTGTCCTTATCCTTATTATTATTACTATTATTAATATTATTAATATTATTATTATTACTATTATTCTTAATATTACTTTTATGAGTTAGAAACGATAAATTAAATAAGGTCAAAATTTTAAATAAAAATGAGTAATAAGTGGTGACTCGCATGTGAGGTCATAATTTACTTGGAAATTATTTATTTCCTCAATATTCTAATTGAGCACATAGTGTAGGAGAAATAAGAAGATTCTAGAAAAAAAAAAAAACAATTTCCAAATATTAAGGAATAAATATTATATTTAGAAAATATATGACATGGGAGTTATAAAAATAATTCTATGACAAGAATGATTATATTCATGGCATTTTTATGGCAAAGGAGTTACGAAATTCATATTTGATAAAATGGAGGAAAATTCAAATTCAGATTTTTAATGCATGGTCAAATGTAACCGCCACTATGACAACAATCATTTTGCATGAAATTAATTTAAAAATTACTTATTTTCTCAATATGTTATTTAGCACATGTTGTAGGAGGAAATGAGAAGGTTCTAGAAGAGAATCTCAAATTCAAATTTTTGCATGTAACCCCCACTATGACAATAGTCATTTTTGCATGGGATTATTTCAAGAAAAGAATCTCAAAATCAATTAATTTACATGGTAGTGGGAAAATGACTCTCTTTTCTATATAATGAACACTAGATTTTTGAAAAGGGGGAGTTCATGGTTTTATTTGATTAGTAGTTTTGAATTCTTGCAAATTATGTTAGTAGTAGGAGGATTTTGGTAGACATATTGTATTGTAGGAGATAGTATTTTCTAGGGGTTTCGGAGGAGATCTATACCAGGTTGCAGGACAAGGATAGAAGGGAGCAAGAGGAAAAGTCAAGAAGAAATCAAAGGAGAGCATTATGAGATAAGTGAGTTTTTCCTCCAAATGATTAAGGAAGTTTGATCTATAAAATTATTTAGCTGTATTTCAAAAAAAATATATCAAGTTTCTTTTATTTCTTTGCAATATCTTAGGAAATAAAATAAAAAACTGTTTTAGTATTTTAGAAAGGAAATAAATATAGTTTTTATTTATCATTAAGATTTTCTATTGGTTCCAAATAATATTTTAAATTTAGAGTTTTCAATCTCATTTTATTTCAAAGAAAGCTAATGGTGTTTTAATTTATTCATAACATGAAACATAAAAGTTATATTATATTCATTGGAAACAACACTTATCTTAATTATGAGTTAAAATTTTAAATAGATTTATCGATAAAATATATGAAATAGATTCATTGCATATCTATCTTGAAATACCCAATTTAACATAGTTTAATGCTAAATTAAATTTTCCAAATACAAAACAAAAGAGAAGATATCAATCCATTATTATTAAATTAAATATTACTAAAATATAAATGTCTAGATTTAATACTAAATGAGAATAATGAAATAATGTTAGGTTATCCTATTTTGAAGCTTGGCATAGGAAATATTATTATTGCAATTGACTTTAGTTACAAAAACATATTGTTTAAAATTGAACATGCAAAATAATTTGTATTAATTGAACTTCAATTACTTTCACTAAAACTTATAATTTAATTAGTTATAAACAAGGGGAAAGAGGTAATTAATATCTATATGTGGGTTCAAAAAGGAAACTTAGTTAATGAATTAATTAGTTTCATCTAAGAAATAGTTACTCATAAATTATTGATTGGAAATGGAAAGTAAATCCAGGAGAGAAAAGCTATGGGATAAAAATCAAATTAAATATGGTTTTACTCTTTTCATGCAACTCTAACAATTTTTCTTTTAAAAGGCAATATAATTAGAAATACTATCTTAAAATATCCCCTTAAATCTAGTTCTTCACCAGCACCAGCATCATTGGTCTCAATATTTGATTATGATGCAGTAGCTTATCCAGTATAATTTGTAGATTCTACAAAGTAATTTGTTGATTCTTCTAAAGACCTTTAACCAATTGCTTAGAATGAAGGCTATGACCCAGGCATGCTTGATTTTCGCATGAAAGTTTGAACTTAAGTAATTGGAAAATTAGACTTAGTTAAATTAAATATAAATAGTTAAATTTAGAATTGATATGAGTAACTATTATAGATCTATACTATTGAGTAGAACAGTTTAATCTCAACTAAATTTGTCAAAACTCTTAACAGCCATGAAGGTAATTTTGAATCTATTGTTCCAGAAATAGTATATTTTATTATGTAAGTAAATTAAATAATTTTATTCATATAGAAATAGTTTAATATGAAAATATAATAAAATGAAATAAATTTTAAAAAAACGATTTAAAGTTTTATCTAAAAATAAAATAAAAAAACTACAACAAAATCAGTCATCCAATCCTTGCAAAAAGGGTTTTCAAAATATGCATAAACTTGGATACAATAATCTGCAAACAAGAATGGGAAAAAGTATCCTATTAAGATGGTTCTATACAAAATAGAAATTTGATTGATGCAAAGGGTAGCAAACTCACAAAGAGGCATGGTAGATTTCTTAGAACTCTTTTGAATGCATTCTTCTTCTTCCATTCTTCCTCAGGGTAGATTTCATAAAACTCTTCGAAATGCATTCTTCTTCTTCCATCCTTCCCATGGTAGATTTTGTAGAACTCTTCTGAATGTATTCTTTTGAACTTCCATTCTTCCCTGCAAGATCCACAATAATGAAATGAAAGAAAAGCCCTAAATTTTAGTATTAGTATAAAGATTTTAGGGTTGTGGGTGAACCTTACATCTAAGGGCTAAGATTAAATCTAATCTAAGGGTTGAGATTGCTTAATTTATTTAGTTTAAATTTCAATATTCACTATAATAAAAAGGAAAATTTTTCCTTCATATTTAAATTTAATTTCATGAGGGTATTTATTTTGTGAAGATAATTTTATTTAAGACAAATATTAAGTATTTTTTTTATTGATAAACATAAATTTATATAAAATAAACAAAAATCAATTATAGTATTTTTATCATTGATTTGATTGGTTGGTTGTTATGTTCTCTTGTATAAAAATTAATCATATTTATATTAAATTAATTACTTATTTTATAAATAGATATTAACACCCTTAATTTTAAATTGCAACAATAGTTTTGAACCAATGATTTAATCAACTTATTATTTAATTACATGAGGATTAAAATTTAAAATGCTAAGGGATAAAATTGTGTTGAAGATTGTTTTTTTTTTATAATTAGTAAGTTATCTAAAAAGCTTTAAAACTTTCTTATTTGCATTTCTATAAATTTTAAAATCATTTGTTAAATTAGATTTATTAAAAAAAATAATCTTAATTGAAGTGTTTGAAAATTTTATTAAAAAACAAAAAAACAAATTAAAAAAGATTTTATTTCTTTTCTTATTTGGATGATAGCTGGGTAAAGTTTACTTTTGACCTTATCATGTGCTCTCTAATTATTTAAATAAGACTTTACTTTTAAAAATTATTTAAATGCTATATAATCCTTATATTTTGGATAAAAATGGATAAGGAGTTATTTAAAAGTAATATGTTGGCGATGAATTATAATTAAGAGATCAAATAACATATGAAATAAATTATTATTAACTAAACATTTTTCTTATTATGAAATGAAAATTAAGTTCCTTCAAATTATTTAAATTATGGTATAGTGTGTTAAGTTTGATAAATGTTAAACTCTTTTCCAAAGTCTTTCTATTTAATCATTTAATTTTCTTTCAAGCAATTTAGTACCTTTTAAGTATTAAGATTCACATTTAAAGTAGTTTTATCATTGTAGATGAAATTTATGTTACTTAATATGGAAGAATTAGTTGGGATTATTATTAAATACTTTTCATTTCAAACAAGTAGGTGTTGAAATTCATTTCCAAAGTCTTGCTATTCAATCATTTAATTTTCTTTCAAGCAAATCAGTACTAGGATTCATACTTATTGTGTAATGGTTTGTTCCAAAACAATTATATCTTGCAAGTAATTCAAATCATTTTCATAAGTTATGTTTGAAAGTATCATGGTTTCCAAGCAATTAGTAATTTCATGTATTTAGTTCAAGTTTTCAAATTTTTAATTATTTTCATAATTTTCCTTCGGAGAAAATACTATTCCCAAGTAGTCGATTTGTTTATGTTCCTTTCAATCACGTGAAATTTAAACTTTAGTTTTTATATTCAAGCGATAATTTCTTGTATATAAGAGTTTCTTTTTTATAATTGTATTGGTATATTGCTTCATTTAAGATTCATGAATTCAAAGTTAAATCCCTAGTTTCCTTCATGGTCTCCTTCATGGTTTATTTCATGGTTAGGTTCCCTTTGTCTCCTAGTGGTAGCATGTCTTCCATTTCCCCTTCCTCTTTCTCTTCCTCTTCCCCTTCCTCTAGCCATCTAGGGTTTACCTATAATTTAAATTATATAGTTAGTTCTTGATTTAAGATTTTATAATTTATTCTCTACCATTGCAAGACACTCCCTTAGTTGCGTAAGTTGAAGTGAGCACAAGACCTAGATTTGAACCTTCGTTCTGATACCACATGTAATAACCCACTAATACTTAACCTAAGAAATCTCGACCATTTTTTTAATTATTTATTTAATTAATCATTTGTGTTTGATTCAATCGCATACTTTGGGCATCTATCCAATTGGATTAGGCATTCATCCATCCAGGATGAGCATCTAACCGTATAGGTTAGGCATCTATCCATATGGGGCAGGATGTTTCATCTATCCAATATGGGATAGACATCTACCCAAACGAGGTAGGCATCTATCCAACTTGGGATAGGAGGTGCTCTGGCCAGAAACTTAGACTCATCGAGACCATCTGGGTCCTGAGTCACTCACTAAGTACTACACTCTTCTAATAGGAGTGCACCGAGGTTGCCATCCTTAGGAGTAAATAAAATAGCATAATACAAGCTTGAATTCCGCCTCGGAATTTGGCCTAAAACCTCGGTAAGTCAAGCGAATCCATACGGGATTCCTTCCAAGTATGCATTGAATTACTTTTTCTTTTATTTCCCTTATCCTTCAATTATGAGACTTTGCAATCCATCTACTTGCCTTAACCAAAATCTTAGACCCCATCCCTGAACGCCTAAGTACTAGGGACAACTCCATCCCTAGACTACCTACATACTCATTTCGGCACGAGATCAAGGCGTAAAGTATGTAGTTCTATTTTCTAATCTATGGTTTATTGTAAACTATTTTGGTGGGTACGCAACCCTTTCTAGGTTCAATGTCCTAGATAGTTTCTATGCGGTTGCTACCCACGATGGTAGCTCTAAGCAAAGGCTCAAGGTGGCCTATTGCTTATGGCCTAAAACAACTAGATCTTATTTCCTATCATAAGCATCACCCTTGACCCATTTATCATCTATTGAAAAACATTACGATAAATAAAATCCAAATCATACGCAACCAATCCCTAATGGGATTTCCTAAGGTTAAACTAAGCAGATGTAAAATTCATTTAAAAATTATCTTTTTAGGTTATCGATCCAAGGGGAATTACCTGCCCCTTTAACTTCCATATGACCCTTATTACTCCCTGATGATTTATAGGGACAATGCCACAGACGTCGTTGTTGTAGCTTTCTTAGGCGTTAAGTGCAGTAGTTCAACACAACGACATTACCCGTAAGCATGACCCAGAGGCACCATAGATACCGAACGCTACTAAGATTTTTGTTTCCAGCTCCTCTTGCTTAGTTTTTTATCAAGAAATTCAACTATTATACTCTTGAAAGATTAAAATAACATTACTCTAATGTAGTTGAAGTCGAGACCATTATTGCAAGAATTAAATAATTAAAAATTAACCCATGAAATTAATTCTATATATCAAGAAAGAGAATCACTTGAAAGTATCAACCTACTACTGCTAAGTGATCAAAGTTCAAAGGAGAGAACTATCATCTAGTTTTTTGACATGCAACATCATTTACGCAACTAGTGAGATAATAAATACATAAAAGGTGTAACTTGCATGATAATAGTAATGAGTAACTTGCATAATAATAATAATAAAGTAACTTGCATGGTAATATTAAATATAACTTGCATGAAAAATAAAGGATAGCAAATTAAAGTTCATTTTCTAAACATGATTACTTGGAAGAGAAAATTTCCTTAGACAACTTGAACAATGAATTAACTTAATTTACTGATTATATCCATTTAAATTAATAATTAAAATAAAATAAACCAACTAATTAACTAAAGGGAACTATTTAGGTGAGTCTAAACCATGAGTTTATTTGTAAGTCCATTCTACAATTTAGATCCTCTCGATTTGTTTCAGCAAGGTTGCGATATCCTTAGCACAATTAATTATTCCATCTAAAGTTTGCCCCAATCACTTTGCAAAGTAAATTCCCAATTTTGTTCCCTTTAATTAAAATTTTTAAAATTTAGTTCATAAACTAATCAACTCCATTTGTAAAATAGACTTTAATTATAAACCATCCCATACCAATAAATTGTTTTAAATTAATACAAATAAAAAATTTCATATTAGTATTAAAAAGATTTCATCTTAATAGATCTATCATTCCACTAATAAATAAAAAATAAAATTTACATTAAAGAATTTTTTCTTTAAGAGGAAAAAAAAACATCAAATAATAAATAAATAAATAAAAGAAATAAAGTAAAACATATTTATTAATTCTTTCTTGATAAGAATTAAGGAAGGTGGGGAGTGGGGTCCCACGGGCCCCTCCCCACTACCTACATGCAAGGAGTTAGACGCCAAAAAAAGATTTATTCCCTTTTTGAATAAAGTTGAATGATATTAATATATTTATTTTTATATGTACATATTCATATATTCACACACACACACACACTGAAAAGATAATTGTAAATTTTCACGGAGATAGAGATGAATAGAGAATAAAATTTATCACAGATGCATACACAGATGAACAGGTTTATGCTCACAAAGAGATATAATATTCAGAGAAATGATAAATAAGTAAAATAAGATTTATACACAGATGAACAAATATATGTTCAGAGAGAGATTAATTTATTCAGAGAGAAAAATAAATAAGTCTGAAAAGATTTATACACAGATGAACAAATATATATTCGGTGAGAGATAAATTTATTCACAGAGAAAAATAAATAAGTCTGAAAAGATTTATACACAGATGAACAAATATATGTTTGGAGAGATAAATTTATTCACAGAGAAAAATAAATAAGTATAAAAAGATTTATACACATAGGAACAAATTTATGTTCTCGGGGAGATAAATTTATTCACAGAGAAAAATAAATAAGTATAGAAGATTCATTTACAGAGAAATAATTAAATTTTATCCACAGGGAAAGTTTTTTTTTTTTTTACACAGATGAACAAATATATGTTTGCAGAGAGATGAATTTATTTCACAGAGAAACAATAAATAAGTATAAAATAAATCATACACAGATGAACAAATATATGTTCACATAGAGAGAGAAATTTATTCATAGAGAAATAATAAATAAGTATAAAAGATTCATTTATAGACAAATAATAAAATTTTATCCATAGTGTCACAACCCTCCTTTATCACTTTTTGATTTGATACAATCCTATTATATTTTTGGTTGAGCTATTAAAAAAATGAATGAATAAATATTACAAAAGAATAAAAAATGGACACACACACACACACATTTGGAAAATATAATTATTTTTATTTTTATTTTTCCACTCCCAATTATGGCACATGTTGTAGGAGGAATTAGAAGCTTCTAGAGGAATCTTCAATGCCTTGCATGTAACTCCCCCACTAGTTTTTTTTAATCAATTTGCATGAGTCCAATATTGGAAAAGAATCCCACTCTTAATTAATTTCTCTAGATAGTGGAATTAAGAGATTTTTCTTATAAATTGTATGCAAGTTTTCAAAGAAGGGAGTTGATTATGTTTTGAAGAAAATTTCCCAAATTTCCATGTTGTTAGTAGTAGGATCTTCCTTGGTAGTTGCATTTTGGTTGTAGGATTGTTAAATTGTTTTGAAGATTTCTCTCAAGTTGCAAGGAAGGATCAAAGGAGGATAGCTAGAAGAATGGAGAGGATTCAACATCGAACTTCGATAAGCCAGGTTCTCTTCTTTTGCCATCTCACATTCACATGTGAGAAAATTGTATTATCAAAAAAATAGCTTCTAGATCTTCCTTTATAAAGTTTTTTAGTTGAAAATCCTTCTTTAGGGATAATATGGATAAAGATAGCTTTATTTAATTTTTCTTTAGAAAAGAAATATCAGATCTTGTTGCATGTGAAAGATAGCTTTATTATTTGTTTAATCTTCTTTAGAAAAATATCAAATCTTGCTTTTGCTACCAAAAAGAAAGAAAATCTTTTCTTTCTTTTATCTGTGCAAGAAAAATCATATTCTCCTTATTTATATTTCTTTTTTTCTGAGATTAAAAATCTTCTCTGTGTGATTAAATGATAACCATTTGTGTATGAATCCTATCCTTGTTTTTTTTCATCTCTTAAATTCATTTCTGGATTGAGAATTTAAATGTAAATCTTTCTTACATTAAAATCTCTCTGTGAATAATAGTTGAAAAGGAGGTATAAATCTCTATGTGAATATTAGTTAAAAAAAAAAAAGGAGGCATAAATCTCTCTGTGAATAGTTCTCTGTGTTATTCATCCCTGGGAATAAGTTCTTATTCTCATTTGTTTTGCATTTATATTTCTATTCTATTACACACATATCTAGCTATATATCTTTCATTGTGCTTAAATAAATTGAAAATGAAAACTATACATACATATATATATATATATATATATATATATAAAGAATTTATATTATCACTACAAAGTTTATGCAAACACATTTTTTCGAAATCGTACAAGGCAATTAACTTCGCATAGTGGACCGACGCAGGAGGGGAAGAGACAGAGTTAATACTGCAGGGGAGAGGTACCGGGAGTGGTACCCTCCACTAACCTACGGTCACTGCTACAGCAGTGGCCGCAGGGCAGTGGAGGGGACCACGGTGGTCCCCTCATCCCTGCGGACCTGCACCCGCAGGTCCACAGTGATGACGGGACCCATGGGCCCCTCCCCACTCCCCATTACTTTAAACAAAAAAAAATAACCCTCGTGCTTTTTTGTTATTTAAATTTTTTTTATGAATATTAATTTACAATTTAAAAATGGTTAATATTTGCTTAGTTAAAATTTAAGTTTAATTGTTATAAAAATTTTAATTTGTAAAATTAAACTTAGGAAGTAAAATTTTAAGATTTAATTATTATAAATTTTAAATTAGTAAAACTTATAAGTAATTAGGATCATTGTATAGCGAATTTGTAATTTCAAATTTATGTGTATAATTGAAATCTCTCAATCCCATTGGAGATTTATTGGGTTACTTAGTCAATAAAATTTAGATTCATTTAAAACAATTAAGTCATATTATTATGATTTGACCCAAAATTTGTCTATCTAAACTAATTGCTACCTTGGAACCGGTGACTCTATAATTAATTATTCCCGTGGTAGGAATAAATCATTGCTTAATCTTGCATGTAAGCTACACTATTTTTGCATCATGCAAAGTACTTATACATTAATTTGCATTTATTGAAGTCTTCATCATCTCCATGTAAGTCACACGTTTAATTATTAAATATGCGAGTTCATAATTAACATTATTATGCAAGTTATATTTCAAGTTTTGAATATTAAATGATTTTTGTTATGTTTTTATTCCATGTAGAGCATCAAGTAGTTGTTTCAATTAATTGAGCTTTGCAATGTCTAATTACGCATGTTCAAGTCATAATTGTCTTCAAGCATGATGTTTTCATAAGTTTCTTAGTTAAGAAAACTAAAAAAAGGAAGTTGGAAAACCAAAACCTAGCAGCATTTGGTATATACAGTGCCTCTGGGTCACGCTTACGGGTAATGTCATCGTGTTGAACTACTGCACTTAACGCCTAATAAAGTTGCATCAACGACGTCTGTGGCATCATCCCTATAAATCGTTGGGGAGTAATAAGGGACACTTGGAAGTTAAAATCCAAGGGGCGGGTAATCCCCCTTGGATCGATAATCCTTAAATGATTTTGCATCCGCTGAGTTAAACCATAGTAAACCCCTGTTAGGGTTGATTGAATGAAATGCTTTTATGAAATTGATTTAATCTTCAAAAGATATTGGCGATTGACAATTGGGTCAAGGGTGACGCTTATGATAGGTATCAGGATGTAGTTGTTTTAGGCCACAAACAATAGGCCATCTTGAGCCTTTGTTTAAGTGCTACCACCGTGGGTAGCAACCGCAGAGAAACTGTCTGGGACATTAACCCTAGAAAGGGTTGTGTACCCACTAATCAGTTTACATCAAACCATAGAGTAGAAAATAGAACTACATACTTTACGCCTTGATCCCATGCCAAAACAGGTATGTAGGCAGTCTTGGGACGGAGTTGTCCCTAGTACTCAGGCGTTCGTGGGTGGGGTCTAGGTTTGGTAAGAAGAAGGATTGAGTAGAATCCTAATTTGGAAGATAAGTGTAATTAAAAAGGAAAAAGTAATTTGATGCATACTCGGAAGGAATCCCGTATGGATTCGCTTGACTTCTCGAGGCTTTAAGCCAAATTCCAAGGCGGAATTCAAGCTTGTATTATGTTATTTAATTACTCCTAAGGACGGCGACCTCGGTGCACTCCTATTAGAAGAGTGTGGTACTTAGTGAGTGGCTCAGGACCCGAATGGTCCCGATGAGTCTAAGTCTCTAGCCAGAGCACCCCGTATCCTATTGGATAGATGCCTACCCCGTATGGGTAGATGCCTATCCCATATTGGATAGATGAAACCTCCTGCCCCGTATGGACAAATGCCTAACCCATATGGTTAGATGCTCATCCCGGATGGATGAATGCCTAGTCCTAATGGATGGATGCCCAGAGTATGCGATTGAATCAAACACAAATGATTAAATTAAACAAAAAAAAAGAGTGGTCATTTTGTTGGGTTAAGTAAGGTGGATTATTACACACAGGGAAATTAAAATTTATTTGCAGGGAAAGAAAAATATATACACAGATGAACAAATATATGTTCACAGAGAGATAAATTTATTCACAGAGAAATAATAAAATGCTCACATAGAGATAAATTTATTCACATAGGAATAATAAATAAGTATAAAATGTTCATTCACAGAGAAATAAGTATACAAAAGAATTAAATTTCTCAGGAGATTATCATAAAATGTACAAGAGGATTCATTCACAAAGAAATGATAAATAAGCATAAAAGATTTATGCCCAAATAAACATTACAAGCTTTTTGCAGAGCATCAAAGGGATAAATTTTATTGGAGAGAAAAGATTTTTATTCACAGATTATTTAAGATTAAAATTCAATAAAGCAAAAAGTAAAAATCAGATTTTCTTTCTTTCCTTCTAAACAGATTTAGTAATTAAAAGGGAAATCTGCATATTCATATTTGAACGAATTATATATATATTTTTAAAAACAATTGAATTTTCTTTGATTAACCTTTCTAAAAAAACAAAGAAGATGGTTTCTCAAGCATAGATCTTTTATATGAAATAAAATCTGAGAGGAATAAAACTATTTCCTTTTGCAAAATACAAAGTTTTACATATGTAAATAAAAGAATGCGAAGAGAGGAGAACCTGGATTATCGAAGCTTGATGTAGAATCCTCTCCAAATTTTCTAGCTATCCTTGTTAGATCCTTCCTTGCAACTTGGTGAGAATCCTTCAAGGGTAACTTAACAAATCTACAAAATAAATGTGACTACTAGAAAGATCCTATTACTATTAGCAAGAAACTTGAGAAAATTTTCTTCCCATCCAAAAACAATCAACCTCCCCTTTTCGAAAGCTTGCATACATTATATAGAAAAGAGTCTTCAATTCCACTATCAAGAGAATTAATTGAAAATAAGATTCTTTTTCCTAAATTATCCTCATGCAAAATTGATTGATCACTTAATGGAGGAGTTACATGCAAGAAAATGGAAATTGAAGATTCCCTCTAGAAGCTTCCAATTTCTCCTACGACATGTGCTCAATTGAATTTGAGTAATTAAATAATTTTCCATTTAAATTATATTTTCAAGTGTGTATGTGTGTGCCCACTATTTAATCCTCTTTTATTATAATAAATTTTTCAACCTTATTCAATAAATCATTTCTAACAAAACCACAAAATGATAATAATAATAATAACAACAATAGTAGTAGCAAGCTTTTATCAAAAATGGAGAAAGAGGGTTATGACACTTATAAGTGCCTAGCCCTTTGGATAGTAAAAATTGGTTGGACACTAGCGCTCAATGTTAGCGTCTTCCTAATTTGTCTCCAAATTCAAATATTTTAATATCGACTTCAAGCCCTTAATGGTCATAATCCTATTGTTGATCTCTCCCAAAAATTTGTTCATGAAAATATGTGAAACACAAATAAATGTATATCCCTTCCTCATTTGCAACAACTAGCCTAATGATCTCTAAAAAGAGATATTCAATTCAATTATTATAGAGGTGTAGATCTATCAAGCAGAGAAATTTGAAGATTATCATCAAGCACCTAAGACCTTTTTAACAAGCATTATTCATTGTTATTGTTATCGTGTTGCACTAATGTTTTGTAGGGCTTCATCTTTAGTTGAGATTCAAGAAAGGGTTTCATGCATAAGGCAATCATTGTGGTTAATTTCATTTATTTTTCCTTTGCTCCTAAGGGAGAATGTGATGATTATCATTAACCTTTGTTATGAAGGTGGCAATACCAACATAGGGTTTGACTTAGGCAAGCCCCTATACAACACAACAAATTTCCTCTTTTTGTGTTTACAAACTTAGATTTGAAGATTAACAAAAATTAGAAGTTATAGACAAACAAATCAAACATTGACAAACAATTATAGACTTCATAGAGCCTAAAAATATAGGACTATAGCATCCAATGCTAGTGTCCTCCTAGTTTTGACTTATTTTTTAGGACAGAAGCCCAATAAGTTCCTTATCAAATCCCCGACATTGACATCTCAAAAATCTTCTTCTAGACTCTAACACCTAACGTCTTAATCTTGCACAGTCAGCCCCAAATCGTAGTCATAGGTTCCTCTTGGTCTCTCATTTCCAGATATGCCTTTCTGTTATGAGTTTTAATCATTCCATTAATCTTGTCAAAAATTGCCTTCTTTAGCATAGTTCATTACATCCATCCAATCAATCCCTATCACATACAACATACCAATAGATGTGTGAGTCCATGATATCTTGGCTCTTCCTTGTGGACATCAAGTCAATCCCACTCACATCTCACCGAAGTTACGCACATGAAAATAAATTGATTCTAGGTTAATGGACACATTAGCCTAGGATCACTTTCTCCCCATATCAATATGCATATACATATATATTCGCATATACATATATATTCACATACACATACATACGCACACAAACACTCACTCGCGTGTGCGCACGTGCACACACACACACACACGAGAAACACTCTAGGGAACTAGTTGACATTGATTCTTATCAATTTTATTTCAAAGTTATCCCTTTAAGATGGTGTTGCTGAATATTTTCATCACTCTTATATGTATCGTTGAACATTATAATTGAACTTTTTTGTTTGTTCTTAAAAACATCTTTTATCATTCATTCGTTCTCTTTATACCTCTTCTCTTCCAATTTATTTTTAATTAATTTTCCTTTCAACTTTACTATATCTTACTAAACAATGCTAGCATTATTGTACATGACTATTTATATTTTTTATTTCCTTTCTCATCCAACCTCTACTTTGATTTATTAATTCTATCACATTACTTACAATTTTTCTAATTTTAAGTAATTATTATAATTAGGTCGAAGACGTACCCTATATAAGATTGGTAAACTCATTTTATTCATCAATGGTCCATTATGATTGAGAGAGAGTGCAAGATGCTCATCTTTAACTGTTGATTCACTTTCCATCAACACATATTGATGTTGCCTCGTCATTGCCCCATCATTTCCTACCCACTCCACATGAAAATTGCACGCATTCACAGGTTCGCTCCTCTTCTTTGTTTCATTTTTACTGTACAAATCCCTTAAAGGCGGGGATAAGATTGTTGCGATCTCTTCCTCAATCAAAAATAGAAGCAGAGGCAATCGGAGAAATTGTACTTTAGGGTGTCCTATGAATAAAGCAGAGCATGTTAGAAATGACGCCCTTTATCAGAAACTTGGTGCTGCTATTTGTTGTAGAACACCTTTGGTGGACATCGTTCAAATCTGCACCGCGCCACCTCTCCAAAGGCACATCGACACCCATTAACTAACAAATGAGCTCCTCAGACCCTGAACAATGGACGACATGGATATCATATATCAATCTACATCTAGAATAGTGAAATTCGCTTATTTATCTTCAGTTTGGTCGTTGAATTGAGATTGTGCCTATTACATTCGATGGGAAACATTTAACCTTTCATTTTCTTCTTTCACAGTTTCATGTAATTTGAACCGCTTTTACACTTGTAAATTGCATTTATTTGAAAGTTTCTAAGGCCTGCCAACAAATCCAATTTTTTGACTATGGATCGATACTCCCCCCACAATGCCTCTCTTTCTTTACTAATTTATATCGTTCTTATTATAGTCTTCTTTATTGTTATTTAATCTTCATTTCATTTCCTGTTGATGCATGACAATGCATGTTCAAGATGTCAAATGAATAAATGGATGTTTTTAATCATGTCCATGAGGCTAAGTAGTCTATGGGACCCACATATAGTCAGGGAAGAGAAGCATGCACACCCAAAAATATGGTGCTTAAATTTTCTTTTCCTTTTCCTTCTGCAACTTAGATCGTCTGTTGTGAATCTTGACCAAGAAATCTGCAACTCTAATTATCTTCTCTTCCCAAACAAATTACCCAAGTTGTTCAGTTTTAGAGTTTCTATAATTGATCTGAATATCCTTGTAAGTTGAACATTCCATGATGTAAAGCCATTATGTCTCTACCACTTCTTGAGTGTAGTATCTACACCTTTTGTCTGCCCAATCCTCTTTGGGTATCAACCATCTTCCAGTCTCACATCTAAGTTGATGCGAACTAGTTCTTATTTGAGCAATTAACATAACACCTGTAATGCCTATATACTTGATGGAAGGTAATGCATGTCAGTTTCCTTTGCCAAGTCTCTTTCGACGGAAGTTGAAGTAGAAACGTAACACCCGTTATATTTTGATGGATAAGTTGACAAAGGTTGCAAAATTTTGGCTTTATGTCTTCCAATTCATTTGTTTAAAGATTTTCCAATCCATGATATCACATTAGACTTTGAACAATTCATATTTTGTATACATGTCTAATAGACTATTTTAGCTCAAACATTAGACAAAATCCCTTAAGACTCAATGTACGTCCATGCCTTGTTCCAAAGCTCTAATTTTCACACAGGTCCACAAAGAAAAGAGTAGATGTTATATTTTAATTTGCTTATCGTACTTGAACATAGATATGCCAATTAAAACTAACGCCAACAAATTGAAAATTTTTTTTGGTCGGCGTTGATTGACATCTGCTCGTGTGCTTTCTATCATATACAACTAATCTATTTGGCTTGCTTTTTGCCATATGCAACTTATTATCTCATAGTAGAGTAGAAGCAATTGAGAATGCAACGGAGCCATAAAATAATGGAATTCTTGTAACTACATTTTCTCCACTTATTGTAGGATCGAAATAGGTTTGTATCATCCCATCTAATTTAGCCCACAATCAACCTCAACCTTTGACTAGGGCGGGATTCCTTTTTTTTATCAAGACAATGCCAACTTAGAAGACTTTGGCAAACATCTTAGACTCTTTGCTTCTCTCTCTCTCTCTCTCTCTCTCTCTCTCTCTCTCTCTCTCTCTCTCTCTCTCTCTCTCTCTCTCTCTCTCTCTCTCTCTCTCTCTCTCTATCCCTCTCTATCTCTCTATATCTCCCTATATTTATATCACTCCCTCTCTGTCTCTCTCCATCCCTCCCTCTATCTCTTCTACTATATATCTTTATCTTTATCTCTCCCTCTCACTCCTCTCTATCTATCCATATATTTTGTACCTCTACCCTCTTATCTCTCCATCTCTCTCCCTATCCCTTTATATCTCTTTATAATGTCCCCCTCTCTCTCAACTTATATCTCTCCATCTCCCCTCCCTCTTCTCTCGATCCCTTTGCCTATCTCTCTACTCTCACTCTTCCTTCTTTGTATGTCTTTGTCTTTCTCCTCTTTCTTTGTTCTTTATGTCTCACTCTTTTTTTTTGGTGTGTGTGTTTGTGTTTATATACATAAATCTCAAGTTTTGTTTGATAGCACAACATGCTTGAAAAAATTTAGTCTCTCTTTCCATTCTCTCCCACTAACTCTCTTTATATGCCTTTGTCTCTTTCTTCATTTCTCTATTTATTTCTATATTTTTCTCTGCCTTCATTAAGGAGGTCTTAAAGTTGAATATTGTTCCTACCTTCCTCACTCTTTGACTTTCTCCCTTATCTCTCCCATGCTTTCCCCTCACCCCCCCCCCCCTCCCCTCCCCCTCTATCTATGTCTCTATCTCTATCTCTTCTTTATATATCTTCCCTTTATATCTATTATTTTTGTTGTTCTCTCTTGTATATCTCTCTATTAAAGTCTATAAAAATCCCCCTCATTTTGTTAGGATAACCGGTGAACAACTGAGAGGGGGGGTTGAATCAGTTGTTAACATATTATATGAATTAAAGAACTTAAAACCTTATATCGGAATAATTGATAAAGCATTAAAGCATAATTGAAAACCAGAGAATCAATACCATTCAACCATAACACATAACACCATGATTTATACGTGGAAAACCCGGTGAAGGGAAAAACTACGGTAGGAAACCCTATCCACAGTTAGATGATACTTCTGCAGAAAGTATATGATTACAATAGGGGCCTGCACATGCAGGAAGGCACACTACCTAGAGTGCACTGCTCATCACAATGGAGTCTCACTGACTACAAAAGAGGTCAACCACCTCAACATATTTGGACAATAATCCTGAAAGAAGAACTGTCGGTGATAGCATCAAACATGCTAGATTACAGTTCTGGTTAAGCTCAATAGCGAAGGTCTAAAACCTCTTACATAAACCCAATTTGATCACCTATGATCGACCAAATCCTCTACACAAATTATTATTATATTATTCACTCCTGGCCCATTCATACATGATCTACAATGAGATCTTACATATATTTATACCAATCCGAGACCTAACCAATTAGGTCGGCCACCCGAATGATAATTTAATAGATCCATTACATAATCCTGAAATAAAATCATAACACATGTTGCCCTAAGGCCAAACAAACATCATCCAATCAATAAAACATCCTGGAAGCACTTCAGATGATCCACAACACGTTACATAAAAACTGATCCATAACCTAGATAGCACCAGACCTAAATTAGATCCACACACGCCAAAGAAATGACACCAATTAGTCAAGGCATGAACACAATCACCATCAGCATCCTAAATCCCTTCTAGAAGCTGCACCAACACCACTTATGCATTACATCAAAGATCTTCAATAAAGTTTTGTCATTGAAGCCTTACCGAACCAATAAAGAAGGCTTACTAGAACATAAGATAGCATCTGATCATCAAGTCAATACCAACTAACTGAAACATACTTCAAAAGCATATGAACCATCCATACAAACTTATTCCATCATCTAGATCATACCGGTGACAATCAACTAATAATCTTCCCAATCCAATCCTTCTACCAAAAGCCGGTAATCAACCATAACAACTAGTGTTGACATCAATGACAAAACATCAATACAACACATAATCAATCCCCCCCTTTGGCATTGATGACAACACTAGATGTGAAAAACATCCAAGTGCCAAGAAATGCCAAACAAGTCTCCCCCTATGGAAGATAGCCAACAATCTCCCATAAAATGATATAACAATGAAGTTTTGAACCAAAACTGAATGAAAAGACCAAATACCGCCAAACTCCCCCTAAGGAGTGCAATCAATCTGAAAAATAAATAGCAATGGTTTTTCACATGTATTCCTCCCCCTTTGACAATAATGCCAAAGATATGACATAGATATCAAATAGAATATGAGAACTCTAAAGCTCAAAGCTAACTACTCCCTCTGAGTAGTAGCAATATTTCATCAATCTGGAGCATAAGATAGCTCTGATAATGCACATCTGCATCATTTAAGTCTCTACCGGAGGGGTAGAAACCCCCAATCTGTCTCTCAAATACTCAAATGATTCATGGGACAAAGGTTTAGTGAAGATGTCTGCTATATGTTCTTTGGTGTTCACATAAACCAATCCAACTTTTTTTGCTTCCACCTTTTCCTTCAAAAAGTTATACTTGATTGATATGTGCTTAGTCTTGGAGTGAAATATTGGATTCTTGGATATGTCAATAGCTGCAGAGTTGTCACAATGAATAACAACCAAATCATTACAACTCACTTGTATATCCTTCAACATCTTCTTCATCCATAGAACTTGAGTGCAATTAGTTGTGGCTGCAACATATTCAGCTTCAGTAGTAGATAAAGAAATGCATGACTGCTTCTTGCTGATGCAGGAAACCAACTTCTTCTCAAGAAAGAATGCTCCACTGGATGTGCTCTTCAGATCATCAATATCACCTGCCCAATTTGCATCTGTATATGCACATAAAGTAAAGTCATCATCTTTAGGATACCATAAACCATATTCAGTTGTTCCTTGCAAATACCAGAATATCCTTTTTATTGCACTTTCATGATTTTCTCTTAGATTACTTTGAAATCTTGATACAATACTGACTGCATTATATCCGGTCTAGTATGATTAAATATAGCAAACCATCAATCATGGATTTATATCTTGTAGAATTTACTGGAGGGGATACATCCTTAGTTGACAATTTTTCACTTGTAACCATAGGAGTACTAACCGGTTTGGAATTTTCCATGCCAAATTTCTTCAACAATTCCCTTAGATACTTAGTTTGACGGATAAAGATTCCTTTGTCAGTCTGAGTAATCTGCAAACCTAGAAAAATTCTTATTTCTCCACGCATAGACATTTCAAATTCACTCTGCATATTATCAGAGAATTCCATGCATAATTTTTCTTCACCTCCAAAAATGATATCATCAACTAATACTTCAATAATAAGAATATCATCATTAGTGATCTTATAATATAGGTTACTGTCATCATTACCTTTTATAAAATCAAGCTTCAAAAGATACTTATCCAACCTTGCATACCAAGCTCTAGGAGCTTGTTTTAATCCATATAATGCTTTCCCTATTTGCAAACCATATTTTTGTCATCCCTTAGTAAAAATCCATCAGGTTGCTCAATAAAGACTTCCTCTTCAAGTTCCCCATTCAGAAATGCACACTTAACATCCATTTGATAGACCTTGTAGTTCTTATAGGTTGCATAAGCAATAAATAGTCTAAAAACTTCAATTCTAGCTCCTGGTGCAAAAGTTTCACCATAATCAATTCCTTCCTTCTGAGAATATCCTTTGCAGACCAATCTAGCCTTGTTTCTTACAAATTGTCCATCCTCATTTAGTTTGTTTCTACAAACCCATTTAGTTCCAATAACATTCTTATTTTTAGGTCGGGGAACCAAATTCCAAGTATTGTTCTTTTCTATCTGATCTAATTCATCTTCCATAGCTTTCATCCAACATTCATCTTTACAAGCTTCAATTATTGATGCCGGTCCAATATGAGAAATTAAACATACCTCTTGATTTTCCAATATTCTCCTTGTCATAACTCCCTTGTTTTTGTCTCCAATGATCTGATTTTTCAGGTTCCTTGTGCTTCTCTTTAGTTACAATTGAGTTTTCTGATGATGTCTGGTTAACTGGTTCAGTATTCTGTTATGGTACAGGCACTACCGGATCAGTTATGATCATTTCCATTGCTGGTTCACTGTCATAAGATTTAGCTTGGTCTTTGTACTGCTCATCCACTTTCACATTAGAGCTCTCCACAATTCTCTTCAATCTTTTGTTATAACATCTATATATGCTTTTCTTTTAGTTGAATAACCAAGAAATATTCCTTCATCACATCTAGGGTCAAACTTTCCAATGGAATCATCTCTTTTGATATAACACTTACTTCCAAAGATTCTAAAATACTTAAGAGTAGGGGAATGACCAAACGATAATTCATAAGGTATCTTATCGATATCTCCTTTGATATGAACTCCATTGAATGTATAAACCATTGTACTTATTGCTTCTCTCTAGTAGATATGAGGCAAATTAGATTCCATCATCATGCTTCTGGTTGCATCCAAAATGGTTATGTTCTTTCTTTCTACTACGCCATTTTGCTGAGGTGTCTGGGGTGCAGATAACTGTCTCCTAATGCCATTTTTCTCACAATAGTTGTTGAACTCACCAGCTGTGAATTCACCACCTTGATCTAATCTTAGACACTTGATTTTCATCCCTATCTTTGTTTCAACCATAGCTTTAAAGATCTTGAATTTATCTATCTCCTTGAAAGCTTCTTGTATTAGTAGGACCACATAGGTCAGTATTAATCAAATCAAGAATTTCATTGGATTTATCAGGTATGCTCCTAAAAGAAGTTCTGATTTGCTTACCCATTTGACATTCCTTACATACCGGATTATGAGGCTTCACAATCTTAGGTAAATCTCTAACTGCCTTAGTTGAACTGATCTTTACAATGCAATCAAAATTTACATGACACAACCTCTTATTCCATAGCCAACTTTCATCAATATGTGCAATCAAACATGTCTTTTCACCAGAGTTCAAATGAAAGATGTTACCTTTTGTCTATGTACCGGTTGCAATCTCCAATCCTGATTTGCTAATGATTTTGCACTTTTCATTCTTGAATTGTAATTGAAATCCTTTGTCTACCAATTGTCCTACACTCAAAAGATTATGCTTCTAACCTTCAACATAATAGACATTATTAGTGTTATGCTTGCCATCTAATGAAATGGTTCCTCTTCCTTTGATCATGCATGCCTTGTTATTACCAAATCTGACTTGACCACCATCAAATTCTTGCAGGGTTAGAAACTTTCTTTTGTCTCATGTCATATGATAAGAACGTCCACTGTCTATTACCCATTCATCTTTGTCTTCAACTTTTTCTACAAGGGCCTTTTCCACATTTATGATAACTAGTTCCGGATCATCTTCCTTCATATCATACAATACCCAACCTTTTCCATTGTCGGATCCACTAGCTGAATCTCCTATCGGTTCTTCTTCTGCATCATCAGTTACTCCTTCATCATTAGCATATTAGCATGATTTGTTCTTGTTTCTCCTATACTTATGCTTAATTTGATATTCAGGGTTAGGCTTAAAAGATCTCCTTGCTCTTTTTTCCAATTTTGAATTCCTTTTAGGACATCTAGATGCAAAATGACCTATCGTATTACATGCAAAATACTTGAAAGGAGATTTTCCTTGATACTTACTTCCTGACAGACCTTTAGGTATCCTTCTAGAAAATAGGGCTTCAAGTTGCTCAAGCTCTTCATCTTCTTTCCTAATATCTTTCAATTCCTTTGCATACAAAACTTTCCAATCTTGCTTGTCGGTTGATGATGTAGATCCCTTAAATGCGCTATCAATCTTTGTAGCTCCTGGAGGACCAAATTCTTCAAGCTCAAAAGCAGATATCTTCCCAACAAGAGTATCTCTATTGACAAAAGAATTAGGCATGGTTCTTAGTTCATTAATTGTAGTTACCTTCATCTTATATGCCGGTGGAAAAACCCTTAATACTTTTGAAACAATCTCTTCCTCGCTCAGAGATCCACCACAACACTAAATTCCTAATACAATTTCATTTACCCTTTCCATGAATGCAGAAATTCTTTCATCTTCCTCCTTCAAGCTTTCATATCTTACTCGGTAACATTCAAGTTTTGCAATTTTAACAATGGGATCACCTTCATTTAGAGTCTCCAACTTGTCCCATATAGCTTTTGTCGATGATTTATTTGATAGTCTCATGATTTGTTGATCCGATAAGGCACTTAAGAGGGCTTCTCTAGCTCTGCAGTCATTTTCAATGTTCTTTTCCAAGTCTGCCAGTGCAGGATTTCCAGATGCCGGATCATGAGGAGTGTAACCTTTCTGAGTTATTTCCCGAATTTCCTTTCCAATGCATCTTAAATGAGTCCATTTGAATCTCCATACTCCATAGTTTGTTCCATTAAGCATAGGGTTGTCCTTTCAGAAAACAGTAGTTGAACTATTAGTTGCCATAGGATCTTCCTCACGCGGTTAAGCTTTTGTAAAAAGAGGCCAGGATTTGATACCAATTGTTAGGATAACCAGTGAATGACTGAGGAGGGGGGGGGGGGGGTGAATCAGTTGTTAACAGATTATATGAATTAAAGTACTTAAAACCTTATACCAGAATAATTGATAAAACGTTAAAGAATAATTTAAAACCAAAGAATCAATACCATGCAACCATAACACATAACACCATGATTTGTATGTGGAAAACCCGGTAAAGGGAAAAAACACGGTGGGAAACCCTACCCACAGTCAGATGATATTTTTGTATAAAGTATATGATTACAATAGGGGCCTACACATGCAGGAAGGCACACTGCCTAGAGTGCACTGCTCATCACAATGGAGTCTCACTGACTACAGAAGAGGCCAACCACCTCAAGATATTTGGACAACAATCCAAAAAGAAGAACTACCGGTGATAGCATCAAGCATGCCAAATTACAGTTCCAGTTAAGCTCAATATCAGAGGTCTAAAACCTCTTACATAAAACCAACTTGATCACCTATGATCGACCAAATCCTCTACACAAATGATTATTACATTATTCTCTCCTTGCCCATTCATACATGATCTACAATGAGATCTTACATATATTTATACCAACCCGAGACCTAACCAATTAGTTCGGCCACCCAAATGATAATTCAATAGATCCATTCCATAATCCTAAAATAAAATCATAATACATGTCTCCTTAAGGCCAAACAAACATCATCCATTCAATAAAACATCCCGAAAGCGCATCGGACGATCCACCAACACGTTACATGAAAACCGGTTCATGACCTAGATAGCACCAGACCTAAATTAGATCCACACACACCAAAGAAATGACACCAATCAATTGAGGCATGAACACAATCACCATCAACATCCTGAATCCCTTCTAGAAGCTGCACCAACACCACTTATGCATTACATCAAAGATCTTCAATAAAGCCCTGTCGGTGAAACCCTTATGGACCAATAAAGCAGGCTTACTAGAACACAAGATAGCATCCAATCATCAAGTCAATACAAACTGACTGAAACATACCTTAGAAGCATATGAACCATCCATACAAACTTATTCCATCATCCAGATCATACTGGTGACAATCAACTGATAATCTTCGCAATCCAATCTTTCTACCGGAAGCCGGTAAACAACCATAACAGCTATTGTTGACATCAATGACAAAACATCATTGCAACACATAATCGATTCCATCATATGGCCAACACTTTTTCTCTCTCCATTTCTCTTTATGTATATCTTTATAGGTCTATCTTTATCCCTCTATCTCTATATCTATCTTTCCATCTTCATCTATCTCTCCACCTCTTCTCTCCTTTCCTTTCTCTCTTTCTATTTTCCTCTCCCGATCTCTCTTTTATCTATTTTTTTGCCTATTTATCTCCCTCTTTT
This sequence comes from Cryptomeria japonica, assembly GCF_030272615.1. NCBI lineage: Eukaryota > Viridiplantae > Streptophyta > Pinopsida > Cupressales > Cupressaceae > Cryptomeria > Cryptomeria japonica. The sequence continues at coordinate 249,040 of NW_026728908.1, forward strand.
CATCTATCTCTCTATCTCTTCCTCACTACCGATCTCCTTTTCTATTCTCCTCTTTTTCTCTATTACTCTTGCATATCCCCCCTCATTTTATATTCTCCTCATCTCTCTTTGTCACTTCTATCCTCCCCCCCCCCTCTCTCTCTCTCATATCTCTCTCGCCTCTCATCTCTATATTTATAGTATTATAATCTCAAGCATAAATTCCCTCATCTTCAAATTATAATCTCAATGATATGTCAAAAATACTATAAGCACAAGGCTAGGTATATAAGAGTAATAGTAACAAAAAAAATGAATAGAAGAAACACACAATTACTAATAAGCTATAATCTCAATTTTAGTTAATTGGCGAACATGCAATTGATTCTAACAATCTATATGAAAAATAAAATTTGAATTTAAAAATAACTCTCACTTAATCCTACCATCGAGAAAACGTGATATTATTGGAGAACAATGTAATGCTAAATCCCATTTTTCCAAGTGGTTATGCAAACTTTACTTTGATAAATGTAAAAGTGTAGCTTCACACTAATTACCTTTTTGTTTAAAAGCATTTTGAACCCTCACATGTCTTATATCTTAAGAAGGATAAAGGAATAAAGGAATGAAAGGATAGTGTATATATGACCAAGAAATCAGTATGGGAACATACACATTTATTACAAATAATTTAACAGTCCATTAAAACTATTGTACCATTGGTCCAAGATTTATCAAAGCTATAGCCATCCTATTAGGTGTCAACCTATGTCAACATCCTTTTCACTATATTGGATACTAATTGGTCCACAAATCTCCAATTAGATATATATATGTTTGCAAGCTATGAATTTCGTACACCAATAATTTTCTTGTTAGTTTTAGCTAAGAAGGCGTGAAGAGGTGAAGCATGCACTACTGAAAGTACAATCAAATGATCTATACATTATGGATGTGCATCTAATTCATGGAGCTTGGGACATAAACTCAATAGAGAAGAGAGAGAATCATAGAAGGATGAAGGGAAGAGATAGATGGAGATAAAGAGACAATTAGAGATAGAAACTAAGGGATATCATTATCTCTATCTTTATCTCCTTTCCTCTATTACTTGTCTCTATCACCTCCTTTATCTCTCACTCTTCCCCCTCTATCTCTATCTCTATCTTCCCATCTCTAACTCTCCCTCTCTATCTATATCTTACCATATTTCCCTTTCTACCTCCCCTTCTCTCTCTCCCAGGTTCTCTAGCTATATCCCTCTCCTTCCCCCCTCTCTCTCCACATCCTATACTTATCTCTATCCATTTCTCCCTCCATCTATTTGTCACCCCTCCCTATCTCTCCACATTTCTCCCTTCCTCACTCTATCCCTATCCCCTCTATCTATCTTCCCGATGCATACTTGATTTGAATCTATCACTTATCCATTAATATCTATCTATTTATTTTTAATTCACACACACACACACACATACCTTGTTTCTCCCTCCCTCCTTGCCTCTATCTCTATCTCTCTATATTTTCCCTTCTCTGATTCTCTCTCTCTCTCTCTCTCTATTACTTTTCTCTATCACCTTTCTCTTACTCTTGCGCCCTCTATCTCTATCTCCTATATTTAAAACTCTCTCTCTCTCTCTCTCTCTCTCTCTCTCTCTCTCTCTCTCTCTCCATTTAGAACCCCTCTCTCACTCACTCCCTAACACTATCTATTTTTCTCCCTCTTCTTATCTTTCTCTATCTTCTATGTAGTACCCCTCCCTCGATCAGACTTTTTTTTTAGATACTTATTTTGACCATGGTTGACTTTTTCAATGGATATTAGTGGATACATTATATGGTGATGTTTATTCAAATATTATGTTATGTTGTGTTATGCTTTGATTTGAGATTTAGTGAATGTTGTTATGCATCATTTCTTTATTGATGGTTAGATGTTAATTTTATTGGATTACTGACCATGGACTAACACATTTACTTTATGCGTGAGATGCGTTATGTATATGTTATCATGTATGTGTGAAAGTGTACGGGGTGCGAGGAGATGATTTTCCTTCACTCACTATGGTGAGACAAAGAATGTCACGATTCTCCTTCATCAGTGTGTCTACCGTGTTTGAAATACATATATATGTATGCGTGGTTTGGTGATGCAGGAATTACAGGTACAAGGTACTGACTTCACTTGGTTCCACAGGTATGAGCGTACCTAAATAATCCGATGGAAGTGGAGGAGATAGTCTTAAGGCCATAAGTTTCACCCTTAGCCTTGATCGATAGAGAGCATTGTCAGTCGTCTGTCAACCTTTTTTGTGTTGTTCTGTGAGTCACATCTTTATTGTGTTTTTTAGTTGGGTTTGCGTGTTATGGGTTATGCGCTTTGTGACTTTATTGAGTTTCTTCTAGTATTATTCAATGCAAGATTAATTATTAATATCTTATTATTATTAATAATTAATGTGTATTGTTTTTATTAATTAAATTAATGGTTAAATTAAAAAGGACCCCTATAATGTTATAAAACAATTAAATTAATTTCCCTAGCTAGCTAATTAAATTAGTTGTCAAAAAAATAAATCTTATGGTAGATGTAATTATATATCCTATGTTTTGAAAAAAAATAATTTATTTTAAAAAAGTAAATATATTCTCATGTTGACTTTTACTTTATGAAAAATTTGAATTCAATTCAAAAGTTTAAAATTTAAAAGTATTTCATCTTGGGGAAAAGTATTTTAATTTTCATTTGTAAAGTTTTGCTTGGAAGAAAATGAAAACTTGACTTAATAGATATTTTTTAGATTTTTTTTTTGTTTCCCTCTTGAATCTTCTATTTTAAAATGACGAGGAAAGTATAAATGGTTATAATTTGTTATTAAATTTTTAGTATGAAGATGTTGTAAAATTTTTGTTAATCTGAGATGTTGTTAAAATTCCTCAGATTTTAACTGTTAATGTTTACCAAATTTGGGGTTATGCTGTTAAAATTTTGTCAATTTGATTTTGGATGGACTGGTAAATTATTTTATGAAATTTGGGGGGTCCGTTAAAATTTTCCCAGATTTGGGTGCTGTAGGTTTTAGTTTTTAAAATTTTTTTAATGAAAGTTTGTTTTAAAAAAAAAATTAAAACAATTAAAAAATTATAAAAAATAAATTAATTGGGGAGTGGTGGGGGAGCCATGGCTCAACCCCACACCCACCCCCCTTCCCTATCGTGAGCTGCAGAACCACGATGTGGAGCTGCAGGCCCACGTAGTGGGGATGCAGACCCACATAGTGGGGGGTGCAACCTATTGCGTGGGGTTGTAGATCCACTACGTGGGGGGCTGTAGTCCCACCATGTGGGGCTGCAACACCCACATAAACCCCATGGGGTTCGTGAGACCCAACCTATATATATATATATATACCCACATAGTGGGGGCTGCAACCTATTGCGTGGGGTTGTAGATCCACTACGTGGGGGGCTGTAGTCCCACCACGTGGGGCTGCAACACCCACATAAACCCCATGGGGTTTGCGAGACCCAACATATATATATATATATATATATATATATATATATATATATATATATATATATATATATATATATATATATGATTTAATTATCTATTGTGGTATTGAAATTTTAAATAGATGGTTAGTGAATATTAATTTGAAGTTATTATTCAAATTGGAGAAAATTATTATTATAGTAGATGATTTTTATCGCAAATTTAGAAAATTATAGTAAACTTGGTCAAACGAATTAGATGGAAAACAATGAGATATGTTCTCGAATGAATGATGTTTTTTCTATATTCTTATATGATTGGCTTCGTAAATATGTCTTATTGCAAGTTAATTTAGTCATTTGTGATTTTAGACCCTTTTATGTTATTTTTCCATAATGGTCTTGTCTCATGAGTAGACCGAATTATCTAGTGGGTTAAACCTAGACGGTAGGATCTAAGTGACCAAGTGAACTGTTAGTTGTGTTGAACTCCTTGGGTATGGTTGGCCTTTGTGCTTTGACTTTGGAGTTCTTTTGAGATGTTTTTGTTTAGTGTCATAAGGAAGAGTGGCTTTCGAGTGGGGGTCGCGCCCAAAGAGGTTAGTAGGATAACTCATCAAAAGTTGGTTAAGCAAGTGATAACCTAATAATATATTAGGGGGTTGGGTAGTTAAAACATTAAATAAGATAATTGTACCCCGCTCATGGTTGAGTGCTTGTATAGACCCAGGATGCAGTGAGAAGGCCTAGAATGGCTTACCAACAACCTTGTCCTCACGAAAGGATTGGTTGGGTCCGCATGAGACTTGGATGGGGCCAGGGGTTCGAGAGAGGTTACTAGGATAACCCAGGATGGGGGCCAGGACCTATGGAGTCCTGCCAAAATAACCATACCAAGTTATGTGATGACGCTCTTCCCTTATGGTCACTAGTGTGTAGCCTTGTTGGTATCACCCGAGTTTTGTTGTGGAGTCATGTTTTGTGAGTTTATGCTTTATGTGAGTTTCTTGATGTTGTGTTTCGACCATGTGTGTGCATACCGTGTAGGTTGTTAGTGGGTCTTATTTCTATCTCCTAGCACAATGGGGTGGTTCTTTTTGAGCCACATGGTCGGGTGGTAGTGCCACTTTCCATCGGGTGTGTTTTTTCCTTCTTGCAGGAGTTGGCTTCACAGGTGTTCCAATTGCTCTTTGGATTCGAGCATCTTGTATTTCCATTTGGATCCTATTTGTCATTTGGATCATTTCTTGTATATCATGGACCTTATATGGTCAGTTGTAATTATTTGATATGTATGCCTTCATGGAAAGATGTAAATTGTAAATGTTTATCTGAGACTTAGTGATTTAGTGAAATGTAATGTTATTTCTATCTTATGATGCAAAACAAATGTATGAATGGAAATTAAATGTTAATGCATATGTTTTATTTGAATATCAGATGTAATGTAATGGAAAGAATCCTCATGAATGAAACCTAGACATGTTAATAATATTTCATACTATTGGATAAATTAACCATTGGTTAAATGTAATTACGTTTTATGTTTAATCATCTTAATTGGATTAATTAGTGCCAAACAATGCTAGTTTAAATCATGTTAACCAAGTTGAGAAACCCTTTAGGTATTAAGTTAAGTCTTCCGTTGTATAATCTAAACGAAATGTTAACTTCATGAATAATTTAACTTATTAAAGTTTAAAATAAAATAAAATTATTTACACTCTTTTCAAGTGTTTTAGTTCAATCCCTTCGGGGTTTCCTTGCGGGGCGTTACATTCTACCTCTATCTTTCACTCTACTCCTTTATCTCTACAAATGCCACCCTCTCTTTATCCATCCATCTCTCTCCCTCCCTCTACCCCTATCCCTCTTCCTAGACCTCTATATCTATATCTCTTTGCATCTCTCTCTATCTCTCCATATATCTTCTTTCATCTCTCCCTTTATCTCTATCTGATTATCTCTCCATCCACTCTTCCCCTATATCTCTCCCTCACTACCTCTCTCCATATATCACTTCCTACATCTATCTTTATATCTCTCTCTCCTCTCACTTTATGTCTCCCTCTTTTTATCTCTTATTGCTCTTCCCCGTAACTACCCCCCTCTTTCTATCTCTTATGCTTCCCCTTTCATCATCTCTCCCTATTGCAAACATAACATGAACCTATTTGTTATGAAACTCGACTATCTTCATGATTTAGAGGCTCTATTTTATTTCTATTTAAATCTCTTTGATTGGATGCATAGTTGATTTTAATCTATCACTTCTCCATCAAGACCTTTATTACACAAACAACATCATTTACTGAATGTCCTTCCAATTGACCTCATATGCTACATAATTGTATACAAAAAAAACCAAAAAATTGCCTAATTGACCTTCCACACTTCCTCGACATACCCATTGCACACCAAAATGCGATTGCTAGTTATATCATTATTTGATTATATTAATTTTAATAACAATTTAATTTCTTTCTTTTTCTATTTCTTCTCTTTAATCCAACTCTCATTTCACTTCTCCCCATTCTAGTGATAAATGACTAGACATTAATCTGAATATTAATCAATTAAAAATTAAAACAATTAAATCTATACTCTTTTTGTCATCCTCACAAATCTGTGGAAAATTCCCAATCATGTGTTGGCAAGGCCACCAGGATTTAACGGTGGCATTCCATGGTAAGTTGAGAATAAAAAACAAAATTGCAGAAGATGAGGTCGCATAAAGGCAAAGCAGGGCCTTGCGTTCTAAAGAGATTATCTTATGTTTTTCAGGCCACATTTGCATGAATTAGCATTCAACTTCGAAGCGTCTCTTCCATTCAACACGCGCCACAGGTTTGTACTATTTTTCTATATGTTCCTTTCATATTCCTGAGAGAGGTTGCATAAGTAAAACAACTAAGCATTTATTGAAAGGAATTCTTATAACTGCGTGTTGGGAAAGGCGGGAGAATTTTTGAAAGAACTGTTTTCCGGGGTTCGTACCAGGTTCCATGGACCAAGACTCTTTTTTTTTTATTCCCATTTTAAGAATATATCACGACTATTTTGTGACAAATAAGAATGATTTAAGAGTATTTCATGATTCTGTTGTGACAGATAAGAATAATTTTCATCATATTAGAGGTTACATTTGGGCCAGAAACTTAAGGCAGGGTTAACTAATATCCAGGAAGAACCAGCCTTTGTTACATCCTCCATGTGGGATAGGAATTACTTGGCATTAACTAGGAATCCTAAACCACTCAAAAAATTCACAGGGCAAAAACACAAACCAGAAAAAAAGATCAGAAGCAAATTACTCTCAGCAAAAAATGCAACTAAACCCACAGTTAGCTGGTCCCCATGATCGATTTTCGGCTTACACGGATGCCAATTTGAGAACCTAATCAGTCATAACATAAATGAGGATCAAATATCTTCAACATCATGAATTTTGTCAGTTGGAGAATACTGCCAACAAGAATGTGGAAACAGGCCCACCAAATTTACCGTGGAGCTTATATGATAAGTGACATTTTACGTTTGGTTTCGTCACCCCATCAGAAATCAGGCTCACTTATTTATGGCTCCAGCCTCCAATCAACTCCACTATCCTTACTACCTGCTATTAACAATATCATGTTATGAGTGTTGTCTCCAAGGGAGGAATTAACAGGAAGCTAGATTGTTTTCTAAGAGAGTTTAACTGAATGTTGCAATAACCTCCAAATGCCGACCTTCAATTTCTTTTCAAATGCCAGACTTGTAGTTAATCACAAATCAAGTTCACCTATAATGAATTTCAGAAGATAATCACCCGCATCCACAGAAAGCAGATTTAATTAAAATCCTACTTCCTTGGAGGTGTTGTTCGTATCTCTAATAATGGCTAGAAGTTAGAGCTGGCCTTAGTTTGTGAAAGTCAATACATCTTTGAGACATAGATCGAGTTAGTTAACTTATTGCATTTGAAGTTGCACAATTATCAAGCGTTACTTGATCGATTGAAACTCATGCAGGTGTCAAGGGTTACTTGACTGACTCATTTTTGATGTCTACTCAAGTGGCACTTGGTCAACCGCAACACCTTGCATTGCATCAAGTGTCACTTGATTGAGTACATCAAACATGCACGAATCAAGTGTCACTTGATGTCATCACGAGTTTGTCATCAACTAAGTGTTAATGATAATCATGAAGCTGGAATGGCAGTAAGACTTGTTATCTCAATATGCTCATATTCTTTTATTTTGCATCAAGTGTTATTTGATCAGATATGGACATCTCAAGATATGTAGACATATCATGCTTACCATATTTTGTTTGAATTGCATTGTAATGCATCAAGTGTTACTTAGGCTGGGGTCCCATGGAGGGGGGCTTTCTAAAAAATAGAGCTGGAGCTGCTGAGATTTTTTAGGAATATTTTAAAGCTTATGGTCTCATGAATTTTGTACTGTACTTCAACTTAAAATTTTAAGCTCCTAAATTTAAGGATGTTGGCGGCCCCATGAACTTTGTAGTGCAGATCAACTTGAGTTTAAACTCCTAAATTTAAGCAAGCTGGTTGTAAATAAATTTAGTTTTCCCTCTAAAATTTAGATGATTGACAAGTGGCATAAAATATTCTTAAGCTAGTGGGGCAATTTCTAGCCCCATCCCATTTTCACCTGCTTATAATTACAGGCCTAAAAAGTAGGGGATCATATTTTTTAGGAAAAGATTCCAAATAATCCCGTAGCAAAAAAATAATTTCTTCATGGGAGCACCTCTTCCTTAAAAATAGAGCTTAAACCCCCCTCATGGAAACCCTGCCTTAGTCAGCATAGAACTTTGATTTCATTAGGTCATGCCCTGACCTTTCATGTAATATTGAATGCTTTACTTTGTTCCAAGTGTTAGTTAAAACTTAAACATGATAACATTCTTAACACTTTAGACTCCTCTTTGCATCGCTATTAGGTATATCAAACTATGTTTTACATATAAAAATAAACATTGCCATATTGTTCTTGTGACAAGGTTAACTGCAGCGATCAACAATATCATTCATGGAATTACTATTACCATTACCATTGGATCAAGATCTTATGGATAATACAAGTTTACTTCCTTAAGTTCCCATTTCAAGTTTATTGAATTATTGACTAATCCCTTAAGTCCTGGTAAAATAAGTAATACACACAATAGGCTGATATATGGAAGTGCACCCATTTTGTATGTTTCCATTCCCTTGATATCGAGGAAAAAATAGGTTTTGAATAGCAAATTCCTTAATATCTAAACTGCACATGCACATATCCCAATTGGTAACTTTGAAAGTTAGGTTACGTAATTAATAACATTTTCTTACAAACATGATAGTTTAGAACATAATACTGTACAGTCAAAACATTGCTATTAGATGGGACATAAAACACGTCTCTCATAAGACAAGATATCAAACTCTGCAAATAATTTCTCACAAGCTACCATTTGCCAAAACCTTAAGCAATCCTTGCAACAAGGAAACAAAACCATAATACGTTTCAAGTTTGACATAGCTTCCCATGTACAGAACATACACCACACTTGATACAATCTACAATTACCTCTATTTACTATAACATTTACACAATTACTTAACATTGATCCCTACAAGAAGCATGTCACACTTCTGTACACTCTCAACATCAGGATTAAAAAACCCACTCTTTCTTAATTAAAACTCTGAGCACTTACCCTTTTGAAATTTGCAACATGAGTTCAGTGTATGTTACAGTTAGAGATTCTCAATGAAATTAATACAGTAAATTCTGTGTTACAGACTCTAAGCAGTGCCCACCTTTGACATAAGCACAACTATCATATAACGAAACACTAAAACTTAGTTATCAAACCACTACTATTACCTGCCATACTGTAGGCTACTGTGCTACAGGTTGATAAAACATTTAACTATTTTCAACTCATTACATGTCCACAATGTGAGTGCAATTAGACTAAAATTCTAATACCACTCAAGTCTGTCAAACTAATTTATTAAGACAGTTAATTTGCAAGATTACAATATTTTCATAATCGAGAGAAGGTTCTAGTAATATCACTGCCAATGCAGAGTTACTTTTATGATAATACCCCTATTGTCTTAACCACAGAGTTGAGGAAATCCCAAAATCCTATGCTCTCTGAAGAACCTCTGTGAATAACATGCATGCCCACACCTTGTTCTATAAGTTGATTCATATGGAGCTATGCAACATCTTAAGTGAGACAGAGCTTAACATTTATAAGCACAATCACCATGCAGTTAAACTAGTCATACTTCTACCAATTAAATTACACAATGAACTTACAGTCAATCTAATGATAACATACCATTTATTTACTTAGTGACATTACTATCAAACAAGTCATAATATACCATTCAATATACACAATGTGGGTGTGTATGTGTTTTTGGGAGGTGCAATTGTGATGTCCTCAATTGATTATCTACCACTATCCCAATGTGGGCAAGGTGAGAGCATATGGTGATTGGGACATTAACCTACTGATGGCTAGCTGCGTAGTATTAACCAAGGAAGCAATAATCGTTTGGGGAATTAATCGGCAAAACAAAAGTATAAGATATTTTCAAAAAATCGGGAAAAAATCGGATATACAAAAAAACGTAAAAAATTGCAGAAAAACAATCAAAAACTACTTCTTTTATATATTTTAGGGTATTTCCATAGCATAGAGATATTGTAGGCAAATAAAATAGACACTTGAACACATGAATTGCAGGAAATAGATTTTCGTTGTTTATATTCATATCACTGATTACGTTGCACAAAATATACTACACCATAAATAATATCTAGATGGTGATAGATGTCAAAATGTCAATTACAATATAGTTTGTGACTTTGAACAAAGTCAACCTGTAAACTAAGTACAAAATTCCAAAATCTCAAATGTAGGCAATGACATGCTAGAGGGCAGGAGGCCCTGATGATGAAGCTCCCGAGTAAGAGCCTGTCCTAATTCCTTCAACCCATTCAGGACGAAAGTTGGCTTGCCTCATGATATCAAAATCTTCAGACACAAGCGGACGATCAGCAACAACATAATCATCATCAACATCATCATCATCATCAGCATCATCAGTAGCAATCAACTCGCACTCTGAATATATCTCATCGAGGTCAATTGGCAAGCATTCCTCATTAGTTCCTGATTTTGCCCATGTAGAAATTAGTGTTTCCCTTACAAATGAAAAACCAATGAATAGTGAATACAATTCAAAAAACTGCAACTATATATTAATATTCTCACCTTGAGCTTTCCTATCTTCAAGCGGAGGTTGTGATGAACAAATACCAAGTCATTCAGCCGTTGTTGTGATAGGCGGTTGCGTTTCTTGGAATGTATGTGTTCAAACACACTCCAATTACGCTCACAAGCTGATGAGCTACATGGTTGGCTCAAAATACGCACTGCCATCCACCTTAAATTTGGTATTTCATCTCCAAAAGAAGCCCACCATGCAGCTGAAAAACACATTATATGGAGATGATATTGTAAGACTAAGAATATCTTATAATCTTAACAAACTTAATGGTTGGCAAAATAAAGAGATTGTCAAAAGTTTATAGAGTCTACCTGGTTGAATGGTCTTTTTGCTTTGTATAGCAGCCCTAGAAGAGAGAAAGCCCTTAGCATGCTTGTACATTTCCAGCTCTATCGTAGCCGCATCAAATTTTTCCAAGTCGGGAAACATTTTTTCAATGCACTTGAAGAAGCCTTGTTTGATCTCAGCATCAATTTCCAGGAAGTCAGTCTTATAGAATAACAGAGGATTGAGCAAGTATCCCGCAGCATGGAGAAGAGTGTGCATTTGTCCATCCCATCTCCTATTAATTATGTCCCACAACGGCATATACCTATCCCTGTTATTTTCTAGCTTACTCCTTATCACCTCCTTGGCCCTATCCATGGTCTCATACACATATCCCATGGGGGGTTTATCCCCATCCACTAGTCTCAAGACTTTTACTAAAGGCTCTGAAAATTCTACAATTTGTTCAATAGATTCCCCAAATGTGGTAGAATACATATACTCTGCCATTGCTATGCCATTTGCTTGAGTTGTGAAACCAGACTCCATCCACTTAGCTGAAGCTTGAAACAAACATTCGCCTCAAATTACCTTTTTGTTCACATAATGTTTGTAATGCAAGGAAATATGTTGCAAATCTTGTCACTCCTGGTCGAACTAGCTCCTTGTCTCCTGTGAAAGAGCGCATTATAGCCAAAACCCTTGTGTGATTATAAACAAATTTGGTAACCTTGTGAGCTTTCTGAAATGCCGCCTTAACCCATTCAATTTTTCCAATGTCCTCTAGGGTTAGATCAAGGCAGTGTGCTGCACATGGTGTAAAAAACATGGAAGGATATTTATCTGTCAGAAGTCTCCCTGCAGCAACACAAGTAGCAACATTGTCTGTGATAAATTGAACCACATTTTGTGGCCCTACATCCGTAACTACCACGTCATACATCTCAAACAATGCATTTGTGGATTTCATCATATTAGATGCATCCACAAATTAAAAAAAAACAGTGCCAATCTCACAAGAGACAAGGAAGTTAATGAGAGTTCGGTTCCTTCTATCTATCCCACCATCTGACATGATGCTGCAACCAGTTCTAGCCCACTGCAATCGATGTTGTTTAAAAACATCTTGAACATCCTCTATTGCATCTTTCAGCATACCAACCCTCAATGATTCATAAGATGGGGCTTGAAACCTAGGACCTACAGCTGCAATAGCATCTACCATGGGTTGCCAATATGGATTTCTGGAAGCATGGAATGCCGTGTGAGAGGAGTACCAATAATTAGCAATTGCCTTCTTTGCTTGTTCTGTGACAGTTTTCCTTCATTCTGTACTCTCCAAAGTGGTTTGTGATCCTGGTGTGGTACGAGTTTGGAAGAAAGCATTAGTGTTTCCTCCACCTGTGTTTGGTCCACGTGCTATAGAATAATGTGTCGACCCAGATTCCCTGAAACTCCCATCTTCACCATCCTCACCCAAATCAAGCATCCTAGGATTTGTAGAAGTAGAATCTAGTTGAACCCCAATTCTTGCCTTTTTGGCCTTATTCTCAGCAATCCCTTCAAGAGATTGCTTTGCCTGATATGAGACATCTGCAGGGCATTTTTTGCATATCTCAGTGTTATTTCCTCGTTCTTTTGACAAATGCCATTTGAAACGATAAATTCCACCACTGATCTTATCTTGACACCAATTGCACTGGACCTTCGTGCTACCAGAAATTGTTGTGCAATGTGTCCATGCAAAGTCTTTTTGGTGTGGCATTGTGATCAAGAATCAGTTCTGCAAAAGCATTACACTTAGTTTTTAAATTTTGAGGGATCTAGGGTTGGGTTTGTGTATATTAATGCTGGACATTCATCATGAAAACTGAACATTTATATTAAAATTTTCATTTTTTTGTATATTAAATGTTAATAACTTCAAAGAAAATGACATTATGAATCTATGATAGGCTGTATATATTAAATGAAAATGACATTTTCATATATTAAAAGCTAAAAATATTGAACAAAAAATGAATTTAATGTTACTGTAAATGAAAATGTAAATTCCGATTACAATTAATTACTATTAAATACAAATTTTACTAATAATTAACAGTAACACACAATCAAATTACATATTTAACAGTAAATACTAAACAAAAAATAGTAAATATTTAACTGTTTAATTAAAAAAAAATCTAAAATTACTAATAATTACAAACAAAATATTTACGCTTATTACTAAAAATCTAAAAATCTAAAAATCTAAAATTACTAATAATTGTATTTATGCTTATTTACATTTTACTGATAATATTTACAGTCATATTAAATATTTAATATGACTGTAAATATTTATTGTTAATATTTTATTGTTAATTAACAAATATTATTAATAATTAACAGTAAATAAGCATAAATATTTAATATGACTGTAAATATTTACTGTTAATAATAAATATTAAAATTTGTATTTATTAACAGTAAATATAAATATAAACATAAAATTTTAACAGTAATATCTGACTGTAATTTTAACAGTAAATTACTATAAATATCTGACTGAAATAAAATATAGTAATATTTGACTGTAATAAAATACTAAATATTAATAAATACCTGACTGTAATTTTCATCATACATATCCACTAGATTATCTGACTGTAAATTTATAACAATCAGATAATCTAGTTGATATGTATGATGAAGATCATGCAATGAACAAATAAAAAATAAAAGATACTCGCATAACATAGTATGTAAATATTTACAGTATATAAATATTTATGCTTGATGACTCTTAAAACATAATATAAAAATAAAATTTTAAAATTGCAAAGATATGGAAAATACCTGAAATTCCAGTAGCTCCGAGAAAGATGAGAAGGAAGAATGAGAAGGAAAGAAAATGCGGTGAAATCTCCCACTGCCGTGAAATCCCGCAGACACCCACGCAAACACTCGTGAAATCCCGCAGGCACCAATGCAGACACCCGTGAAATCTCGCACCCCTTGAAATCTCGCGCGATATGGCATGAAACCCTACCACGTCGCGCAGTTATAAATCATTTTTTTCGTTTATTTCGCACTTTTTTTTGCGAGTTTAGGGTTTTTCGTGGGTTTGTGATTTTAATCTGATTAATCGTGCGATTAATCCGCAATTTTAATCGAATAAATCGTTGAAAATCATGTTGAAAAAGTCAACGATTATTGCCGCGATTTTTTGGAATAAATCGGCAGTTTTGCCGATCCCCGATTAATCGGGTATAATCGCGTTTTATTTGCGATTGCTGTTTCTATGGTTAACAATATGAATGATAAAGCAATGAAATACTCTTCTATATTCAATTTTAGAAATAATAAGAAACAGTTGTCCAACAATTTAGAAAAATACATTTTGTGAAGCAGTTGGAAAGCAATCTGCATAAAATGTGAAGTATTCAAAATAAGAGCAGGTAGATTTGAAAGTACAAATGAAGGATGAACAGTGCTGCAAATTGGAACTACTACGAATTGTAATAGCCAATACTTAACATATGTTATCTTGAGATTGCAGCAACTGAATATGGAAAGTTAATCCTCAAAAGATACTATAACGAGTTATCCAATTAACATTTCTATATGGTACAACTGTAACATCTCTTATCGATTTTTACATCTTATTTGTCTAGAAATATCTATAAACAACTCAATGCAAACAACCGAATATTATGACAACAGAAATGATTAATTAATTCTGAATCATACAAATAAATTCACCTTCTAAACACTTTACAACCAACGATAATTTGCACTTGTATATAGTTACCAATGCTGCGATTCCTCTTAGAAGAGGTACAACCTCTTATGTTGTACATTGTCATCATTTGCCAAAACCCATGTTGCATACTCTGATGAGGATTCATAGGGTATAGGTTAAAGTATATAATTTAATTATTATTATAATATTTGATAGTTTTTATCCTATGTAAAAAGTTAAAAGTTCATAGTCAAATGTTAGTTTCCTAGTTGTTAGAAAGTTAACATAAATTACTACTAATTAGTTAATTGTTAGGAAGTCAATGCAAGTTAGAAAATTGCTATTCTCCTGGTTATTTTCCACTGCTTGTGAAGATTTGGATGATATTTTAAATCTTTAATTTTGGCATACATAATGCCTATATAATAATGTATTTTCTCTTCATGGAACATAGGGGAAGAGCACCAATAGTTGAGCATGTACCAATTGTTGTGAGGGTTGTTGATACCTTTTGTTCCAAAAATTGAACAAATAAAACCTACTGTTTGAAACATAAAATATCAATTTTTGTTAGGAAATGTACCAATAGTAGTTAGAAAATGTACCAAAAGTTGTTAGGAAATGTACTAATATTGTAAAAAGTAACCAATCAGGTGATGCCATGTGAGCTGCACAACTATTGGGGCCTCTTTTGCAAGCCTATTGGTCTCACTTTTTTTTTGGGCTGTTTTAGACACCTTGGCAAAAACCATGCTGATGTGGCACCATACTTGATGATGTGGTGCTGAAAGCTTAGTTATAAGTAGGGGACTTGCCAAGTAAGCTGCTGTAAAAAATTGGGAGTGATTTGAAATTTCCACGTAAGATTTTGAGAAGCGCGAAGTTAGGGTGCTCAACTACTGGTGCTCTTCCCCTATTGGAGAATGGAGAATGCAAGTTTTTTTTTCTAGTTTATTTTATTGTAGAGATTATTGTCTTTTGTTTTTGCAGAGCTTATGGTATTTTGTCTGCAAATTTAATCTGACTGCCAGTTTGCCTGCCTCTTTTCATATCAGTTGGTATCAGAGCATACTTTGATCCATGGGTTTGGACTTATCATTCAAATTTCAAACCCATTTTATCAAAAAAAATTCTGTCTTGAAGCTCTCAACAATAGCAGATGATTTTTGAAGCTTTTGCACTCATTTTAGGAGAATTAGCCATCAAGAAGCTACTGGAGGTGTTTGCTTGAAAAAGTAAGCACTTTTCTTTTATATTTTTTGTGCATATGCTTTGAAATCCTGTGCTGTTCTTTCATTAAGAGCAAATTTCTTGATCAGTGAAATATTGGTTTGCATTATATTAAATATTTACAAGTATTACAAAAAAAGGAGTATTTTTGTGGTCTAAACCATGGATCTAGCTTTAAAATCCACACAGAATCCTTAAATTACTTTCTAAACTGCCACCTACAAACTAAAATCCAAAATTTGCACAATGACAATACTGATATATCGATAGTTCCTTCTATTACTACTTTTTGAGCCCATAGCTCACAGGGTTTACAAAAATTATAGGGTTTGCATACACGTTTCAAAGTCAACAAATTTATTGTCAACATAAAAACCTCATACTATTTTAATCATTATTCTGGGTCTATGGTGGATTGCTTTTCCAGTAATCCTCCTTGTATTTTAGACATTTTTTGATGCACTTCACCACCTCGGGTCCCTTTTCCTTCAACTCTCGATCCCTGTTAGGAAGATAATCTTAATGGAAATTCCAACCCACTTGGGCTTCCACTCGATGCTCCTCTTTGTCACAAGCAGCAATCCATAGAAGAAATGACCTCAATGGCGGGTTAAATTCAGCAACATGGAGCCAGTCGCCATTGTGAGCAACAAATCCTTCACCAGGCTTGGCCATTGCAATGAAGGCCCCCATCCCATATGTCTATTCATACTTGACACATTCTTTCATGACCCAATGCACTTCCTCTTTTTCGCCCAACTCCAAGATCCATGCCAAGAACAAAGATGCGATGTCAATGTTCATTCGATACTTATACTCTGACTTCTTGTATTCTTCCCCCAACATCATATCAACTATTTGCAGGAACATTGGATCTTCAAATTTGAAGACATTCCTCAACCTTCCTTTTGAAATTTTTCCTAAAAAAGCCAACTATTGCTTCCTTATGATCAAAGTGAAGTTTGCCTTTGTGTTTTGGTGCTCTGCAACTTGCCGACCATACAATATCACTCTTCTCACCAAAAAACACTTGAATGAAGAGTGAAATGACCTTTCCTGCCTCTTAATACAACTCCGCACGATTTTTGTTTCATGAGGGCAAGTTTCCTTTATTCTTCATGATTACCACTGCGCTTGGCTGCGCCCGGTTCCAACCTTTTCTTGAAATGAATGCACCTAAGATTTTCCCAGATTTCATTTACTTGATTTTCATTAAATGCGACCACCCACTTTGACAGGGTGTTTGCCACATCATTCCTCTCTCTCTTCATATGGAAGATTTTGAATTTTGGAAAAATAATAAATAATTTCTAATAATTTTTATATATTTATTTAACTTCCATGCCTAGGCTTCACCTTTGATAATTGCATTGATGATCACCAATGAATCTCCTTCTAAATGTAGTCTCGGGATTGAGAGTCTTCTCGCCATTTCGACTACCAATAGAGTAGCGATCGTCGGCTTCATTATTCGTCTCGTCCATCAACTTCTTTGCACCAAAGGCAACAATACTCCTAGTCCAATCCTGAGCTACGCATCCTGCTCCTAACGGGCCCAGATTGCCCTTTGATGCCCTGTCAAAGTTTATCTTCACCCATCCTTCTTCCGGCTTGATCCATGTTACAACCTTGTTTGAATCAGCATCTGGATGAACCTAGGAAGGCCATTAATAGGCTTCATTAAAATACTTTTACATAAGAGTTACTTTGTTAAATGGTTTCATGGGTCCAAAGCCTCTTCCTTAGAGCTTTCTAAAACATTTTACGGTTTTGAATTTTATCAAGTTTTGAAAAAGTTATTGCATTTTTAAGATTGCTGTTGTAGCTACTAAATCCAAAGGCAAAGGCGGTTTTGTTGGTGGTTTTGAGTACCAAAACACGGTTTTGGGTGAAAAAATGTGGTTTTGATCCTTTTGGCATGGTTTTGCATTAAAAAATATGGAGTTTAAGTTCTTTCATATAAAATTATTTTTGTCAAGTTCTCCCGAATGTTTCTCAAATTTTTATCTTGATATACTTGGGAGAGTATTAATTCCATAATTTGTGATTTGATAGGTATTTTTCTCTAAAAATTTGTCACAATATGTCTAGTGGAGTTCCAAACCCCCTTGTAAATTGGTTTTGTTCCAACACTCATAGATCTCTCAATTTATTTATTTTTGTAAATTGGTTTTGTTCCAACACTCATAGATCTCTCAATTTAATTATTTCAATCCAAGTTTGGTAGAGTTGGTCCATAGTGTTTGTCTATTTTTATTGTTGGGAGGTGTAAAGTATTCATTGGCTCTAACTCGCAATAACATAGCCGCTAATTTGACTAAGAGAGTTGTCGAACTTGCCGGTGTGATAATTACATTGAATAATAAAGTCAATGATATTGCAACTCAGCGACTTCTTGGTTTTGAAGGCCACCAACCTCCAGCCAAATGTGAGGTCAATATTTTTGATGGATCTCGAGATCTTGATGTGCTCTACACTTGGATTCAAGATATTGAGACATGGTTTGCTGACAATGAGATCGTTGATGATGATAAATTTCCATTTGCAAAATTGAAGCTCTCTGGTGTTGCTAAGGTTTTGGTCATTGAATGACAATATGCTCAAAATCCAATCAGCACATGGAATCAACTTGTCACAGCTTTAAAGGACACATTCTATCCTTCCAAGTATGACCAAGATTTGCACGTCAAGTGGCTTTGCTTGCGACAAGGACGACAGATGTCAGTGCAAGATTATATCTACCAATTTAATCGACTAAGGATATTACTCCAAGTTAAAGATCCAGGTGTTGCTCTAATCCTAAAGTTCAGGAGTGAATTAGAAGAACACTTGTTTAGGGAGTTGAAATATACTACCTTAGAAACACTTGATGTTGTATTCAACCAAGCACAATTGGTAGAAGAAAAGCTTTCTACCTAATCTTGTCCATCGCAGCCTTCATTTTCTACAGGTCCTTCAAGTCCCTAAAAAAGAAAGACTAACACCTAACAAATCAAGCCCCTAAAAAACCTTTTTCAATCTCGAAATAGCATTGAAAAAAATAGGAATACACATGCTTAAGTCGAATTTTGAGGGATGAAATCTGGTCTACACAAGTTCGCACAATAAAATGATGAAATTCATTTGTTAAGCAAGGCAAAAATCGCTGATGAAAGACTTGATCCAGATTTTCTCCTCTTTAATCTGTTTTGATTGGATTGATTTGATGTCAAATGATGATTTTACAACCTCCCTTATATAGGCAATCTAGGTTGGGGTCGCACCTCTTCAGCTTAGGCCCACTTGACTTGCATTTAAAGCATTTTTTGCATCTTGTCTCTTCATCAACCTCGATTGACATGATGTTAGAATCAAATCCCTTTCATCTTTTCCTTTGGGTGCAAATGGACCCCTTGCTTGCAATAGTGGGTTTGAGATGGTTGTGTGCACAAACATTAGCGGCATTTACATGTGTCCTTGGACAACCTTTGTGCTTTGATCCTTGGAGTGGGTTTAGAGGGCATGCTTGCACTGACAGGATTTCACTATGCATATGCATTGGAGATCAAGAACAAGGTCGAGTTTAGAGGGTATACATGCACAAAGTGTAGCGAATTTGATAATGGCCTTGCTCAACTTCATCTTGGGTGCATTTTACATCCCCTATTGCACAAAATGTGGGCGCATTTAGGTGGTATGCCTGCACAAACTCTCCCTCTTTGAGCACATATGAGATTCTTACTTGCACAACATAGTGCAAGGCAGGTTTGACAAGTAGTCTTGCACAAATATGATGTTGATTGAGTCTACTATGGGTATATGCATGCACACCTTGAGGTAGAGTGGGTATGACACTTATGCTTGCACAAAGTATGCCATGGGCGGGCTTTATGTGTGTACATGCACAAGATAAGGGATGAGTGCATTGGAGGCATGTGCTTACACAACTAGACCTTTGGTGGATTTAAGACCTTCCATTGTGCAAACATGGGCATACTTTACCCATGTGCATGCACAATATACGATGGGTTTGGAAGGCGTAATGCACAAGGTAGAGCGCATAGGAGGTGGTGGTATGCACAAGTTTATGAGTGGATTTCAGACTTGAGCCTGCATAAAGGCAGGTCAGATTTTAGAGACATGTGCACAATGCAGGTGCAAATCCTACATATGTTTGCACACGAAAATGTGTGAAGCCAACCTTGTGAAGAGTCGACCTTGTGAAGTGCATTATGAGTATAAACTTGCACAAATTTGAGGTTGGATCCTAGGTGGTACTGTGCACAAATTGGTACATGTTACAAGGGGTTTGCCCCAGACAAAAACAAATTTTCACATTCTTTCCCCCTTCTGGGTCCTACACAGAGGCAAACCTGAAGTTACGGACTCTAAGGCATTGTGCTTGCAATTCCTGACGGAATTACAAACAAACTCACCACTTCTTGCTCTTATATCCATTCCTAAAAACAAACCCTATGCACCCTGACAACTATGACCAAATCCACAAATTTGACAACTTTGACAATTTTGACAAGATTCTATAACCTTTTGCAATTCACCCCCAACTCTCAATCTTGACACTTGATCTTACTTGTCTGAAAAAATGTTGCACTCTTAAGACTTACCCTTAGTTGTTCAACATATCTAACTGGGACAGACAAGACGTATCCTTCTCATAAACAAAGGTTAAAGACTACGACTATCACCAAGCTAAGACAACTAGACTAAAACACCTAAGCTATGAAGCGAAAAAGTGGGGATCCCCATTTGCAATGGGGCGATGTGTGAAAACGTCACAACATGACATATGATGAGTTGAAAGGTAGACAATAAAGTGACCTTGATGAACCATCATTCTATTTCAGGGGGATGTGACAATTTGTTTGTTCGTGCTCACCTAATACATGATTTTTTTGTGAATTGTATCATCGATAATGGCTCACAAAAGATTTTGATTGCAAAGTCCATTGTCAATATACATCATTTGTCGATGGATCCACATCTTCATCCATATTCACTTGGATGGAAGGATAATAATTCATCCTCTCAGATCACACACACACACAGTCTTTTGCATTTGGTCCCAAATTCATTGATAAGGTTACTTATGATGTGACCACCATGGACTGTTGTGGTTTGTTGCTAGGAAAACCCTATTAGTATGATAGGAAAACTCATTATGATGCCTTTAATTTATACATATACATTGCAACAAGATAATAACATATACTTAATAAAATGTACTAAGAGCACCACAAATCTAGTACTTAATTGCAGACAGGTACAAAAAGCTATCAATTAGGCACAAGAGCTTGCACTAATTTTCATAAGGCTACAACTTGATAATACTAAAGAAAAAGTCATTATGTCTTAACCACATGTACTCTTGAAAAATTATTGCAAGAATATTCACGTGTTTTAGGAGCCTAAGACACTTCCCCCAGAACAAGAAATCAATCACACTATTGTTATTGCCCCTGCTGCATCTCTTCCTAATGCCCCATTGTATTGACAATCAATTCTTCAAAGTGATGACATAAAAGGCAAATTCAAGATTTGCTGTCCAAAGGTTTCATTAAACCAAGTACATCCCCTTGTGCTTCACCAATTTTGCTTGTGCTCAAGAAGGATGGAATTTGGTGTCTTTGTATTGATTTCTGGGCATTAAATAAGATCACCATAAAAAATCGATATCCACTTCCATGCATTGATGACCTTTCAAGGTGCCAAATTCTTCTCGAAGATTGATTTGAATAGTGGATATCATCAAGTTAGGGTTCAAGCAAAGAACACATGGAAAACAACTTTCAAGACCAAACTGGGTCTTTTTGAGTGACTTGTGATGCCATTTGGTCTCACCAATGCTCCTGCCACTTTCATACGATTGATGCATGAGGTATTTCGTGATTGTTTGGACAAATTTGTTATCCTCTACTTAGATGATATTCTTTTCTCATACTTGGAAAGTTCATTTTCAACATTTGGAACATGTTGTTTGCACACTTCAGCAAAACAGTTTGTATGCCACTTTCATACGATTGATGCATGAGGTATTTTGTGATTGTTTGGACAAATTTGTTATCTTCTACTTAGATGATATTCTTATCTTTTCTCACACTTGGAAAGTCCATCTTCAACATTTGGAACATATTATTTGCACACTTCAGCAAAACAGTTTGTATGCCAACTTTACCAAGTGTTCTTTTGGTCATACATCCATTGCCTATCTTGGGTTTGTCATTGATGCACGTGGCATTCAGGTAGATCCTATAAAAGTGCAAGCTCTTCTCAAGTGGCCTACTCTTCAAATCTCACTGAATTGCAAAGTTTTCTTGGTCTTGTAAACTTCTACCACAAGTTCATCCTACATTACTCAGACATTGCTGCACCTTTGCACCAATTGACAGATCAATATTGCATTCAAGTGGATAGAAATACACTCACATGCTTTCAACACATTGAAAGAAAAATTATGTTTTGCACCTGTTTTTGTTCTACCATGTCTCTCACAACCTTTTGAGATTGAAACTGATGCTTCACAATGTGCACATGGAGTTGTTCTTAAGCAAAATGGTCATCTTGTGGCCTATCATCCATAAACTTTTTCTGGTGCTAAAAGGAAATACTCCACATATGATAAAGAATTATATGCATTGGTCCAAGCCATCAAGTATTGGAGACATTATCTTTTGGGGATAGAAACAATTGTTTACATTGATCACTTGCCTCTATAGTTTCTTCAGTCCGAGAACAAAATTGAAGAAGCTAGGCATTTGAAGTGGGCTTCATAATTACAACAGTTCCACTTGGTCATCAAGTATAAGAAGGGGAAAACCAACAATGTTGCAGATTGTTTAAGTTGTCCTCCTACAACACATGTTTTAACTATTGTGCCCATTCTCATTTGGGATTTCAGACATGGTCTTCTCAGTATGCTCAAGATCTTGATTTTGGCACTACCTACACAAGTCTTTAGAATCATTCAACTTCAAAATTAACACCTTTTCAGGATTTCCATATCAAGGAAGGGTTACTCTACAAGTTGGATAAACTTTGTGTCCCTCCAGATCATCGAACTTCACTTCTCAAGGAGGCACATTCTGCTCTTTATGGTGGTCATCATTTTGGCAAATAAAAATCACTTCATCATTTGCAGTGGTTCTTTTATTGGCCTCATTTGCAACACAATAATCTACATTTCCTCAAAAGATTTGCAGTTTGTTGTTGCTCAAAACCAACCAACAAAAAGATGGGCTTGAGTATTCCTTTGCCTATTCCTTCTTGCCCCTGGGAGAGCATTTCCATGGATTTGGTTAGTGGCTTTCCATTGATTGTTTGTCACCTTGATTGCGTTTTTTATGGTTGTTGATTGATTCAGCAAGATGGATAAGTTCATTCCATGCTACAAGACAAGTTTTGCACATGACTTAGCCCAACTCTTCTTGTACTTTGTTTGGAGATCTTGTGGTTTACCCACTAGCATTGTTTCTGATCATGACTCACGTTTTGTGGGCCATTTCTTGTGATCTTTGTGGAAGATTTTGGGAGTTTCTCTTAACTTCTCTGCTGCTTTTCATCCTCAATCAGATGGTCAGACTGAAGTTGTGAACCAAACTCTTATACAACGTTGGAGGATTTTTCATTATAGTTCTCCAGCCAAGTGGGATTTGAGCCTAAGCCACATAGAGCATGCATGCAACTGGGCAATTCACTCATCTACAGGTCACTCACCTTTTGAGGTATGTCTTGGTTTTCAACCTTGGGCTCCATATGAGTTGCCCTTATCTTTGCTCTCTCTAGCCACTATGCATATTCAAAAAGAGCAAGATAAGGTCCAAGCCTTCATAGAACATTTGCAAAATCTTGAATTCAAAGTAATTCAAATTCTTCAAAAGACTCGAGAAAAGCAAAAACAACTAATGGATTGACATTGTATCCCTCATACTTTTCAACTTGGGGATAGAGTTTGGTTATACTTGGACAAACATCATTTCCAAGAGAAAGCACACAATAAGGTCAATCCAATTCGCTATGGGCCTTACACTATTCTTTAGAAGGTGTCTAAAAATGCTTTTCGACTTGATCTTACAGCTCAGTTGGGCATCCATGATGTTGTCAATGTTGATCTCCTCAAGCACTACCACGAGTTGACATTAGAGACTGAGCCTCTTGTTAGCCATCTTGCAGATGTTGTTCCTGATTTTCAGCTATCACTCGATTCTGACCGAGTTTTTGACACAAAGACTCGTCAGACCCGACATGGTTCTGCCACTTCCTACCTTGTTGCCAAGCAAGGTCAGCTTTCGGGTCAGGCCCTTTGGATCTCTCTCACCATCACCTATCTCAAGATTTTCCTTCTCTTCTGAGAGCATTGGAATCCGATGTTGCTATTGTTGAGAGGAATGATGAGGATTCATAGGGTATAGGTTAGAGCTTAGGATTTAATTATTATTTTAATATTTTTTAGTTTTGATCTTATGTAAAAAGTTAAAAGTTAAAAGTCAAATGTTAGTTTCCTAGTTGTTAGGAAGTTAGCATAAATTAGTAAATTGTTAGGAAGTTAGCATAAGTTAGAAAATTGCTGTTCTCTTGGTTCTTTTCCACTTCACGTGAAGATTTGGATGATATTCCAAATCTTTAATTTTGGCATACATTATGCCTATATAATAATGTATTTGCTCTTCATGGAGCATATTGGAGAATGCAAGTTTTTTTTTTTACAGTTTATTTAATTGCAGAGATTATTGTCTTTTGTTTTTGCAGAGCTTATGGTATTTTGTCTGCAAATTTAATCTCTGACTGTTGGTTTGCTTGCCTCTTTCCATATCATACTCCAAACAAACTCCAAAAATCTAAAAACTAAATAGCACATTGTTACAATGCTAAAATTTCTGAATCAATGTTGCAAATCCTCTTCTATACTGGTATTGATGTATGCAAGAATGATACAACAAGTTTCAATGGCTACTAAGGACTGCAACCTGCTAACAAGGTTTTAATATTAGTGCAGAGGATGAGAGTTGGCTTCCCAAATATCACTGTTAATCTCCAAAATATGTGACTACATCAGAAATTGTCTAGTCCTTAGCTTAATGCATTTGGTAGCAACCCTTCAAAGGCGCAACATTAGCTCAATGATGCAATTTATTCTCAGAAGATATTGATAACACAAAGCACACCAACTGCCCTTCCATTAGTGAATGAAAATTTCATTCCTCAATTGTGACTTGGCTATTAAAATGGTACAGCACTTGTAGAAGATGCAACTAGAATAATTATAGCAGTGATACTGCTTAATAAAGATTGTTCATTATATAATTATCAGCATTATGGACATTGATATGGTAGGCATCAATAATCAACAATAGAGTGAATAATCACATAGAACAACCAATAATAATAACTCATAGAGATATAAAAGATTAGCAAGACTTTATTTGAAACTTACAAGTTTTCAAAATACCGAATCTAATTTAGAAGCCATCTCCTTACAATTCCAAAAATTCAAAATATCTCAACTGAAACCAAGATTTGGAATTTCACAACACAAACCAAGTTAATTGAAATTAGAAACCACAAGCCAACTAAAATAAACCTAGATAATGTGGCATTGGAGTGGTATAAACCATTGTAGCAGCCGTATGGATCACTTTAGTAGTGGTGTGGATTATTGTGGCAACCTTCAGGTTTTTAAAATCTTAAATAATACTCATGAAATTTATACTTCTTTAAACATTGTAGCACACTGACAATCCGTGTTATGTAATTGCTTGAATGGATTGGAGGGTTCTTGTCCTTGGATCCAAAAGGAAACTTAGAGGTCCAAATTTCAATGCCAAAAGGGTTTTCTTCCTTAGGTAGAAAGATGAAACACAAGGGTTCAATTTTAGAAATGAGGGTTCAATCTCAAAAAAGAGGGTTTGATCATAAAACAATGGATGAATTTCCTTAATTCTAGCTACTTTGTAATTTTTTGTTTGCAACTATTAGCCTCCTCAAGGAACCTCTATGAATTCTTTCTCATTTTAAATTAATATTTCAATTTGTCCCCTTGTTCTAGTAACACTTTGGACAACATTTCAGGCCTACTTGAAAAAAAAAAAACACTTTATAAAATCACTTTTAGGTACTTTATAATTTAATAATAAAACATAAGTTGCCTTTTTAAAATTGAAGCTACTTTTTGGGCAACTTATATTAAATTATTACCTTAGTTCGAAAAAGGGGATATGATAGTTTGCGCTTCCCAAAGAATGTTTGTCCTCAAACAATGCTTGATTAAGCCCATTAAAGCCTCTTGATTGAACTATTCTGCAAATTTGCTAGGATCCCAAATCAATCTTGGGAATTTGCAAACTCTCAATCTTTGATCCTTCTTGCGATGTAGTTGGCTTCTGCTGTGCCACTTCAATATTATCAAAGTTAAAGAACTTGAGCTAGGAAATAGCTTTGCATCTATCTCAAATAGTGGGTTATATGTAGCCTAATGGAAACTAGAAAAAAATATAGAAAATTATTCTTGTTTACCTTTTTAGACCATTCTTTATGCAATAACAACTCTGTGTAGATGTCCTTTGAAGCCATCATTTCTAATTCCTATCTATTTGTGTCTTCTTCAAGTTTCTTTGTTTGCTGATCCACAACTAAAACTTTCTCACTTGTGCCCACATTTGTATCTGCATCTTCTAGCTTCCTTGAAAACTATTCTTCGTGTAATTTGATTTCGTCATTAATCTCCCACCGTGTTGAATGGGTTCAACTAAGCTTCAAAGTGAGTTCATGAATAAAGTTCCTTTTCCAAGGCATCCATTAGAAATAACTATTCAACACCTTTAAAATGAGATATTGTACTTAATTGCCTATTTTAATATCTTGAATAGTAGACAACTCAAGTGAAATATTAATCTATTAACTCAATAATATATCCAGGTTGCAGAAAGAAGCCAAATAATATAGTTTTGCAATTTCAATCATACAACAATGATATTGAAGACTAGGGACAATGATTGGAGGTAACGGGGTGTCTTTCTAAAAATACCTTGTGTTGATACATAATAGCTTCGGTAAGATAAATGATTGAATGGGAGATAAATGAAGTCTCCCATTCAATCATCTATCTCATCGATAGATAAATTCAGATCTCATTGATTATTCCTTTATCTGATATTTATGTTATAATTGCTCTCTTTATTCTGTTGCAGCATTTATCAATTATGTTACTCATGCAAACTGATGATTAAATTAAGTGCAAACTATTAAACTAATAAACCGATAATGGTCGGGTCTTATTCTAACCCTCCCGATTCATTATCGGGTTACCACTTTAATAGCCACTGAATTTACAATGATCGGGCTTAATGCATTCCACCGACTAACTAATGTTATCGGGGTAAATTAATTGATAACCGACTAACTTAAGTTATCGGGTTTAAACTGCTTTAATTGCCACCGATTAATATTGCCATAACTGAAATGATATCGGTTCATTTGCATATGTGATGGCACCGATTAAGCAATCGGTTATGGAGGGACACGACCAAGGGGTATCTTGGTCAGTCATGTCCAAAGGACATGATCGATCAAGGTACCACTTGATCGGTCCCCTCCATGATATATATACACCGATAAAATGTTGTGGAGAGAACATAGAAAACATTAATGCTCTCTCTCCACCTGCAACAAAGAAAAGAAATCAGATTTATTATATTGTGAAATAACGTATACTTGAAAGGAAAATTACTTTGAATATAACTTGCACCTTGAATTGAAAATTGATATACATTTACATGGTATTAGAGCTATAGTTAAATCGAACCTGAGGCTATTCAATTTTGTGGAAAATTCAAGACAAGCATATATCCAACATCACATTTCTCCAAATGGCCAGCACTAACAGATTCGAAGATAGACTCGGAGGAGGCGATAATTTCTTAGCATGGAAGTTCAGAATTAAGATGATTCTAAGAGGATAAAGTTGAATCATTTGTAAAAGCTGAAACTACAGAACCTGAGACTGAACCTGACAAAGCGACATGGATAGAGGGAAATGAAAAAGCCATCAAAATCATAGTTGATGGGGTGAGGAATAATATTATGCCCATCATAAGGAAACATGAAACGGCCTACAACATGTTCAAAGCACTTGAAGATGCATTCAAGATATCCAATGCAAGTAGAACCTTGGCTTTAAAGAGAGAAATAAATCATATAGCTATGATCAAAGGGGAGTCAATCAATGCCTACTTCATGCGGATATCAGCCCTGAGGGATGAGCTAGCAACCCTTGGATATGAGATCCAAAGCAAAGAATTAACACTCATTGCTCTAGATGGGTTATCTAGTATATGGGAAACGTTCGTCCAAGGCATCAGTGCAAGGGCTAAATATCCAAATTTTGAAAGGCTAAGGGCAGACTGTCTCCAAGAAGAATCAAGGTTAAATAAGAAAGGGATCAAACAAAAGAATATAGATGAAGATCTTCAAGTCCTAAATACAAACTCTAATAAGAAAAACAAGCAGAAACAATTTAGGAAGAGGAAAGGTCATCAAGGCAAGAACACCTCCAAGAAGGATCTTTCACATATTCAATGTTACAGGTGTGACAAATTCGGACACTATGTTGCCAAATGTCCGGAAAGAACCAAACAACAAGCCACATTTGCCAAAGCAGGAAAATCTAAAAGGGAAGACGACTTCGAGAAGTATGTACTCTACTCAGCACTTACAAACCAAGCATCGAACAAGGTTAACTCTTGGGTGATCGACAATGGCTCATCCAGACACATTACAAGGTTTAGAGAAGTGCTAGACTCCATGATAGAGGAGAATGATGAGGAAGTGACTATCGGAGATGACTCCACACATCCAGTTAGAGGAGTTGGAACCTACACCATCAAACTGAAGTCAGGCGTATCATTGCAACTTAAAGGAGTACTATATGTCCCAGACATCAAGAGAAATCTAGTCTCTATATCAACACTAGAGGATAATGGGTACAAAGTGACCTTCATGGACAACAGAGTGTTGGCTTGGCCAAGGAATTCATCTATCAAGAAAGCTAAAACCATCGGTCAAAGACAAGGCTACTTGTATGAGATGTGCACAGAGCCCAACCTAGCCCTAACCCATGAAGCTACAAATGTTAATGAAGTTTGGCATAGAAGACTAGGTCACCTGAATTTTAGAGCTTTGTCATCAATGGGAAACCTTGTCACGGGTCTACCTAAGTTAAAGCAATATCATTCAGGGGCATGCAAGGGATGTGCCCTAGGTAAAAATACTAAGGGTGTTTTTCAAAATAGTACTAGGAAAACAAGCAAAGTTTTAGAGCTAGTTCATTCTGATGTTTGTGGACCTATGTCCGTACCTTCTTTAGGGGGATTTTTGTATTACGTAATATTTGTTGATGACTACTCTAGGAAAACTTGGATCTACTTTTTGAAATGTAAAGAATTAGAAGAGATCCTTAATAGGTTTAAGGAATTTAAATCACTAACAGAAAACTACTCAGGAAATAAAATTAAAACCTTGAGAACTAACAATTGGGGGGAATACATCTCAGATTTGTTTAAGGATTTTTGTAAAAATACTGGGATTAAGAGGGAGCTTACTATACCTTATAACCCTCAACAAAATGGGGTAACTGAGAGGAAAAATAGGACAATTGTAGAAGCTGCCAAAGCCATGATTCTTGATCAGAATCTAAATACCAATCTTTGGGCAAAAGCAACCAGCACTGCTGTATATATACAAAATAGATGTCCTCACTCTCATCTTGAAGATAAAACCCCCGAGGAAGTCTTTACTAAAACAAAGCCAAATATCAGCCACCTTAGGATATTTGGGTGCCCTGTCTATATTCATGTACCTAAAGAGAAAAGATTAAAATTAGAGCCTTCTGGAAAAAGGGGAATACTTGTAGGATATAGTGAAACCTCTAAGGCCTACAAAATCTATATACCTGGTCAGAGGAATATTGAACTGAGTAGGGATGTAATCTTTGAAGAAGACTTAGCCTTCAAAAGAGCCCAAAGCTCAATAGAACCTGAAGCCTATATCCCTACCCCTAGCACAGATGAAGACCCTGCTCCTGAGCTTTAGAGGGAGAATCTTGAGGAAAATGAAGATGAAACTCAAAACTCACCTAGAGAAAATCTCAAGAAATGACCACTATGGGCCACCAAAACTGTAGAAGAAGCTCAGAACTATGCTGCTCCTTCAGGAACCTTCAGAGAAAGTAAAAGGCCTAACAAATTCATTAGCTATGTTGCCCTTATGAATGATCTTTCAAAAGCTGAACCTAACAATGTATCAGATGCACTTAAACATCAAATATGGAAGGATGTCATGTCTAAGGAATATCAGTCCATAATGAAGAATGATGTCTGGGAAATGTTTCTAGGCCAACTAGAAAATCTATTGTTTCTTCCAAATGGCTTTTTAAGATCAAACATGCTTCAGATGGCAGTATTGAAAAACACAAGGCTAGATTTGTAGCCAAAGGGTTCTCTCAAAAGGAAGGAATTAATTATGAAGAAACATTTGCACCTGTAGCCAGATACACCTCAGTAAGAGCCGTCTTAGCCATTGCAACAACAAAGGGATGGAAAGTTCATCAGATGGATGTTAAGACAACATTCCTTAATGGTGAGATCTCAGAAGAAGTATACCTAGAGCAACCTGAAAGGTTTGAGATTCATGATGCAGTCTCATGTGTGTAGACTCAAGAAAGCTCTCTATGGGCTTAAACAGGCTCCCAGGGCCTGGTATGAAAGAATTGATACTTACCTCTCAGAACTAGGCTTCTCTAAGAATGATGCAGATCCTAATCTCTACTATAAACAAAACAAAGGTGATATGCTAATATTGATTTTATATGTTGATGATTTATTAATCACAGGAGAAGATCTCCTTATAGATCAATGCAAGAAAGATCTTTCTAAAGAATTTGACATGAAGGACTTGGGACTCCTTCATTACTTCCTAGGCTTGGAAGTATGGCAAAATTCTGATAGCATTATACTTAACCAAGGAAAGTATACCTTGGAAATTTTGTAGAGATTTGGAATGATAAACTGCAGACCCATGACCTCTCCAATGGAAACAAATCTTCATAAACTTAAGGAAGTAGCAACAGAGTCACAACCCACTGATCCTACTCACTACAGGCAAATGATTGGGTCCTTGATATATCTGGTAAATACAAGACCAGATATCTATTATACAGTTAATGCTTTGAGTCAGTTAATGTGTGAGCCAAAGGAGATACACTTGATAGCAGTAAAACACATTATGAGATATCTACAAGGTACTCTAAGCTTTGGTCTCAAATATGAGAGAGTTGATCTAGATCTACACGGATTCACAAATTCAGATTGGGCTGGAAGTGTGACTAACAGGAAAAGCACCTCAGGATGCTGTTTCAGTTTAGGTTCAACCATGATACCTTGGATCAACAAAAAACAGTCTTCAGTAGCATAGAGTTCCACTGAGGTCGATTATATTGCAGCTTCCATGGCTGCCCGAAAAGCAGTATGGCTCAGGAAGTTGCTTGTAGGATTATTCAGTGAACCAATGAAACCTACTGTTATCCATTGTGACAACCAGAGCTACATAAAACTTTCAGTAAATCCGGTGTTCCATGATAGATCCAAGCACATTGAGATTCCATACCATTATGTGCGAGATATGGTAGACAGGAATGTGATTCAGTTGGAATATATTTGTACAGGAGATCAGACAACAGATATTCTTACCAAACCACTTTCTAGAGTAAAGGTTGAACACTTCAGAAAAGGTTTGGGTATGATAGAAAGGTAATTTGCTTTGTAATCTATACTTACATATCAATAAGATGTTTAATGTGTAAACTTCTTTGTCGTGTTAGGACTTTTATGGGTTCAACCCCCTGCGTTCATTTCTAAGAGGTGACGATCTCTCAGATAATGAACACTTGTATATAGACATTATAAGGTGACGATCTTATAATGATCAAACCAATTATCATGTGTGATTTCTGATATGTCATGGATGTGCCATGATTATGTTGTGGTAAAACATTTGGAAAGATGTTAGTGCACATACCACAATGTGGATAAGTTGAGAATTTAATTATTCTCATGTGTTAATCCTTAGTATTGCTTGTTTTACAATACTGATATCACGTGCTTAGGTGATATCATATCATCACAAGGTGATGAATTTCTTGTATCATGTGTTTAGGTGATACTCCATGTCACGTGCTTAGGTGATATGGTTACTTGTATCATATGTTTTGATGATACTTCATGCCATGTGTTCAGATGATATGAACCCTTGGAGAATGAGATTATAAACTATATAAGGAATACTGGTCATCAAGAGAAATGTGATGCTAGACACTTTGTCTGTTATTCATCTTCCCAAGCTAAGAGGGAGTGTTAATACATAATAGCTTCGGTAAGATAAATGATTGAATGGGAGATAAATGAAGTCTCCCATTCAATCATCTATCTCATCGATAGATAAATTCAGATCTCACTGATTATTCCTTTATCTGATATTTATGTTATAATTGCTCTCCTTATTCTGTTACAGCATTTATCAATTATATTACTCATGCAAATTGATGATTAAATTAAGTGCAAACTATTAAACTGATAAACCGATAATGATCGGTCTTATTCTAACCCTCCCGATTCATTATCGGGTTACCACTTTAATAGCCACCGAATTTACAATGATCGGGCTTAATGCATTCCACCGACTAACTAATGCTATCGGGGTAAATTAATTGATAACCAACTAACTTAAGTTATTGGGTTTAAACCACTTTAATTGCCACCGATTACCATCGGCCTAGTTATATTGATAACCGAAATGATATCGGTTCATTTGCATATGTGATGGCACCGATTAAGCAATCGGTTATGGAGGGACACGACCAAGGGGTATCTTGGTCGGTCATGTCCAAAGGACATGATCGATCAAGGTACCACGTGATCGGTCCCCTCCATGATGTATATACACCAATAAAATGTTGTGGAGAGAACATAGAAAACATTAATGCTCTCTCTCCACCTGCAACAAAGAAAAGAAATCAGATTTATTATATTGTGAAATAAGATATACTTGAAAGGAAAATTACTTTGAATATAACTTGCACCTTGAATTGAAAATTGATATACATTTACACCATGCTCCTCCAAGAAGTTTGGAGAGCACTTGAGAGGTTAGAAATCAATTTTGAAAGCATCAAAGAGCTCCATCTAACCAACTGACTTCAAACCCAAAAACAATTTCTACAACATTGATCAAATTCTTCTCCGAGAACATTGGAGTTCTCTCTAACTAACTAGTTAACCTAGAAGACTTGGAAACTGTGATGTCCCCATCTTTAACCTAGAAAGTTAACAAACAATAAACAATTGTGTGATCAAGGGTGGCAGCCTTGATAGCATTTTCAAATAGTCAGGAATTAGAAGATAAAAATTTGTACATAATACCAATAGCAAGTCATATATTCGTATCAATTGTAAAATAGAAAACATTGTGGAAAATCATCTTATTCCATAAGACTTCACTATTTTCCTATCAGATCTCCAAGAGAATAAATCAGATGAAATAAGGGTAGGAACTTAATATATTATTATCCATCCATGAAGGGATAAAGACTTGTAAGCATCCCTTAAATATCATCGGTGAAGATAACAAAGAACTTGTTCAAGGATCATATCTTCATCATCAACAACGAGAAGTCGATAATGAACAGTAAGCATACATGAAGATAAGACATTATCAATAATAAAATGGATAGGTCAATCCACTGAGGCAAGTGTATGAAGAAAGAGAATAACTTCGAGACAATTATTGATCCAACATATTGATGAGGTCAGTGAAGGCATCAATTAATGATAGAGATCAAGTAGTCAAGTAGTCTTACGATAAGGGGAAGACAACTTATCGGATCGGATGATTAGTTAAGGGGTTTGAAGTACTGAATAAATAATAAGACAAGGACTTAAGCATCTATCAATTGATTAGTTATGTTCATCGATGTTAACAACATACCCTGTTGCAAGGTGTGCGCCCTTGGTCTCCTTGTGCTGTGCAGCGCAGCGCTTGGGTTTGTGACATGGCTTAACCGCCTCCTGTGGATTCTATAAGTCTAGTGGTTGTATCGGGCATTAATAGGTCGATCTTTTGGTGCAATGGCAACTACACTTGTAACAAGTGGTATTAGAGCTTGGTCACAGGTTCAAACCCCTTGCTTGCGTTGGGGGGGGGGATTGTTGCAAGGTGTGCGCCCTTGGTCTCCTTGTGTTGTGTTGTGCAGCGCAATGCTTGGGTTTGTGACATGTCTTAACCGCCTCCTGTGGATTCTATAAGTCTAGTGGTTGTATCGGGCATTAACAGGTCGATCTTTTGGTGCAATGACAACCGCAGTTGTAACATACCCTCCATAAATAATCGATTCATCATCCCAGATCGATAAGTAAAGAATGTTCATTAAGTGGCAGATATTGTAATGTCCCCTTCTCAGCTCTAGATTGTTAGATGGATCTTTAACCTATTTTGGAAACCCGTAGGCTAAACAGAGACTAAATTAGGGTTTCCATCTCCAGGGGTGTTTGCTGGAGTTTGGCAGTTTGCCTTTTTGGGTTTTTCTGGGTTTTTCGAGAGCTTCAAAGTGGTATGACATGCAAGATCATCAGAGAAGATTTCTAGACTTACTATTTTTAGTAAGTCACGACGGCTGCTCAAAATATGCTCAAATGGAGATTGTAGTCACTTACTATTTTTAGCAGATGCTATTTTTAGTAAGTACTATTTTTAGCAGTATGGTACAAAACTTGGTTTCTATTTCTGGCAATCCAGTTTGAGGGGTGATTTATTCAGGTTTCTTGGAGTTTGTTTCTAGAAGGTAATAACAAAAGTGATTCTATAATCCCAAGTTGCTTTCTGACCCCCACGCCTAGGCTCAATGACTTTTAAGTTGTATTTAAAAGATGTTCTCATGTGGGTGCCCAAGTTGGGAATTATTAATAATTTTTATTAAGTTATTGGTGCAAATGAAAAGGGAAATAAAATAAAGTAAAACTTTAATCCCACATGACTTGGAGAAGAGGGTTGATTCTTGAGAAAAAGCTATAAAAGCAAGTTTGAGAGGCTCATTTGGGTATGCTGAATATTGAGATAACGAAGTGCTGCTGAAATGTTTTCGAAGTCTTAGCTTCGGGGCTGCGTGCCTTACTAGCTTGTTGCAGTTTCGAGTTTGAAAGACAACTCCTAGTTGATTGGAGTAGCTTCATTCAGAGGTTGCCATTGGATTCAATAGAGAAATTCTTGGGTTTTTTGGTTGTGGAAGCCCTCTTGCTGATTTCACGTTTTTACTCACCTTGGTCAGAGGATTGAACTGATTTTTGTGGGTACAGATTTATTCTTCTCCTATGCCCTAGGCGTCCATTTGCTCCACTTTGTGTGATTTAAGGAGTGTGATTTTTAAAGCTGATCGGCCCAGCTTGCTGTTCATACCACGTTTTGGGGGCTGTATTGGAGTGTGTGCCATCTATTTGGGTTGATCTTTGGGGCAGCTTTCTGTCCTTACCTGGTCGTCCAACCTCTGTGCCTCATTTGCTTCCAGTTTGGGCTCATTCAGAGGTGATTTAAGAGAGATATGAACATAACAGTGATTTTTTGGGTAGTTGTTCAGAAAAATCAGAGTATTACTCGCACAAATCAGAGTTGGTAAATGCTGTCCAAATTCTTTGTTTTCACTATATTTCATTTGACATTGAGTTTGGATTAGACACTTTATGGATTAGCAATGATATTGTAATAATATCTCTTAGATTTTCATAGTTAGCTTATTGTATCAGCTTATTTAATAGTACTAAACAACTTGCTTATTTCAGTTTTGAAAGCTAACTCTTTCCCACTGAATAAGTGGAAGTGGCTGCTTATACCGCCAAGTTTTTGCTACAATAAGATTCTAGTTATTTTATTTTGTATCCCCCACTGAAAAGGTGGAAGTGGCTGGTTACACCGCCAAGTTTTGCTTTCAGTAATCTTGTAGTCAATCTTTATAATCTCCACTGAATAAGTGGAAGTCACTCGTCATACTGCCAAAATGTAGTGTTCTTTCAATGTTTTGTCTTATCCTCCCACTATTGATTTTATAGCAGCAGGAGATATCTTTCTCCTGTCTGCTATCTTATTATTAATTATTAATGCATGTATCGCTGTCTTATATCAGCGATCTACTTGTTTATTTTTCTAACTAGTTACAAATTCACTTCTACGTAATAACTACTTAGTTATCCTTTGACTAACGTGTTTAGTATTAATTATCTTGGGCTGTTGAATCTACGTACCTCTTGTATCGGTCATATTCCAAAGACAACAGTCGTGTCATTTCACTCTCATTGATCGGGTATATAGGTCACTTGATCGGGAGCATTCATGGGCGATCATTACATGTGACATATGCTATGATATACGATATATACCTTGTGACTAGTAGATGATATATATGCTGAGCACACAGCCTGGTAATCTTCATGGATTATATGCTGCACATATTCAACCTGCAAACCTAAATATTCAGATTGAATGAATTGAAGAATACCAGCATTTAAAAACAACACCCACTGCACAAGTGGTCGAGATGGTATACTTTACTTATTGCTAACGCTAATGGGTGCTAGTGTTGTGTCCAAAAACGGGAAAAAACTAAGAGGGTTATTTCAGATATCAATGATAAATATTAATCATCTCGGTTTGCCCAAAGTTAGCAGTTTCTGAGCTTGTGCCCTAGACAGTGTTGGACCTATCTCACCCTTTCTTGCTGAAGTTTGTGAGCTTAGTTGGTTTATATACGTAACATCTTTCTAAGAAAAATGATGAAGAGTAGGGTTCAAATGCTTCATAGTAGGGGTCGAAATGCCACGAATTGTGCCAAAAGGCGATCGGCATCACCATCCCATTTTGTGCGCCCCGCCACTTTTGACGCCCCCTCATAAATGGCAACAATTGACTGGGGAGGTTTTATTAGGGAAATAGCAGATAAATTGTCAAAGATAGGTGGCATCATTTGTTGGGTCGTTTCTTTATTCATTATTTTATTGTTTTCGCCGCGGATTTGGAGAATGATGAGGCCTAACCAATACCCCTCCTGAAGTCGGGGTATTTTGCCTCGAGGAACAAGAGACAACAATTAATTACATACTAATATATAATTCTAATTTGCTAATCAAGGGCAAGGGAAAAGTTTCTCTCTAGAAGGGACGGCCCCTGCCCCCCCTTGCCCCTCGCTTTCCTTTGTCTTCGTTAGTTAAGTATCCCCTTTGGGGGATACTTCACTCACTCAGTACTTCAGTCGGTGGATTTGGCCTCGGGGAACAATGGGCAACAATTAATTACATATTAATAGTCATACAATAATTAGAATTATAATTTATAATAGGAAGGAAAAGGGAAAAAGAAAAGGGACGAGGGACCCCACCTCCCCCCCAGGAAGAAGTGGGGGGGAGGGACCCCACCTACCCGGACGAGGGACGAGGGACGAGGGACCAGTTTTCTTTCTTTCTTATTGGCTGGAAAGGACAAAGGGACGAGAGGCAAGAACAAGGGACAACAATTAATTACATATAAATATCCTAATTAGAATTGCCTACTAAAGGGCAAGGGACACAAACAAGAGACAAGGGACGAGGGGCAAGTTCTCTTTTTCTTGGCTGGCTGGAAGGGACGAGGGACGACAAGTTGTTCTTTCTTTCTTTGCTGGTACAAGTGTCTATCCTGCCCTTCGTCTTAAGGTAAGGGCCCCCCCCGGGTCCCTTCCCTTCAACCATCAGGTCAGGGAAAACACCGACAAAAAGGAGAATTATCATTGGCTAATAGGAAGGAAAAGGGGCAAGTTCTTTTTATTGGCTGGAAGGAAGGGACGAGGGACGAGGGACGAGGGACGAGGAACAAGTTTTCTTTCTTGGCTGGAAGGGACGAGGGGGTCCAGCCAATCAGAATAAGAAAACTTGCCCCTCGTCCCTTGTCTCTGGAGGACCTGACCTGAGGGCTAAAGGGAAGGGACCCTCCCAAGAGGGGCCCTGACCTGAAGACGAAGGGCAGGATTTCCAGCCAATAAGAAAGAAAGACAACAAAGAAAGACAACTTTTCCCTCGTCCGGGTAGGTTGCGCTCGTCCCTCGTCCCAGCCAGTCCAAAAAAAGAACTCGTCCCTCGTCCCTTTGTCCCTTCCAGCCAATAGATAAAAACTTTTCCCTTTTCCTAGTCGGCCTGCCCTGATGGCTGAAGGGAAGGGACCCTCCTAAGAGGGGCCCTGACCTAAAGACGAAGGGCAGGAGCTTGTTCCTTCCAGCCAGTCAAGAGAGAAAAACTCGTCCCTCGTCCCTTCCTGACAGCCAAGAATAAGAACACTTGTCCCTCGTCCCTTTTCCTTGTCCTTTCCTATCCTATCCAGCCAATAAAAAGAACTCGTCCCTTGTCCTTGAGAAATAAAAAGTAATGAGTGTTCTTATAAGGAGACCCCTTCCGAAGGTGTGTTCCTTAGTATAGCACTCTTGTCCGGGTGGGCCTCGTCCCTTCGGCCCTTCCAGCCAAGAAAGAAAACTTGTCTTTGTCTCTCGTCCCTTGTCTCTTGTTCTTGTTCCTCGTCCCTTGTCTTTCTTGTCCTTGTCCTGTCTGAGACAATTAGAATTATTCTATCCATATGTAATTGATTGTTGTCCCTTGTTCCCCGAGGCCAAATCCACCGACTTTAGGAGGGGGATTGGTTAGGCCTCGTCTCCAACTTTGTTATTTGTTGGCTCGTTACTTAGTAGATCAGGTAGGCACACCTCCTTTCCGAGGGTTGGGTTCGAGTCCCATGTGATCTTTAGATATATATTGAACGCGACTCCTCGGGCGTAAGCATAAGTTTCCCCAAATCCGAGGATAGATATATATCGGCCTCCTCCATGGGATATCGTTTTTCGATAGAGGCAACTCTTGCTATACTCAGACTGGGAAGGACAGACTGAAGGGACCCACGCTCTAGTTTGCCTGCAAAAGCTCTCTGTTAATCTACCCTTCGGGGGGAACCACAGAGTTCAATTGCAGGCTCTCTAGAGCGGGAGGAGCTCCGGAACCTATACTCAGGACTGGGGCAGCACAATGGAAAGAGGCAAATGGGGCAGGGGGGGCAGATTGCATTTCATAATGCACTCTGCCACGGCTCCATGCGGTAAACCAGTTGATGCCCTGCACTGAATAGTTCGAAGTGGAGTGTCACATCTGTGCAGCAGTAGAGTTCAGCATCGGGGTCGACTCCTCCTAATGATGGATATCAGGAAGTGACATCTCCTCGGGGAAGTTCAATCTCCTCATGATGGGGTCATATCTAGCTATAGAAAATTCTGTATATCTCTAGAATTATGGATAGATAGATATCTAGATATATAGATCTATCAAATAATGGCTAGTTATAATTATCATTAGAGGAGAGTTCTCATGAGAGGCTAGTTATAATTCTAATTATAGGATATTTCTCATTAGAGGATATTTAAAATTGGATAGTTATGGATGCTAGACTCATAGCTGGCTGGGATGTTCCACTTGACCCACTTGTCTCAGTCTCTAAAACTCAGAGCCTTTTCCCTCCCCCTGGGTTCAAGTCCCTCCCCCTGGGTTCAAGAAAGTGGGATATCTCCGAGCTCGCACGGGGTTAAATGTTCTATCCCCTTGGGTTCGTTGCTGCCCAACACCTCACCACTAAGCTATGGGCTATCCCAAGCAAACCGTGGGTATATTTGATCCCCATGGGCGATAGCCGTACCATACAGGCCGACTTGGTTCTTAGTTACTGTCATAAAATCGATGAGCTGGTTAGCTTAGTTGTTATCTATACGTGACATGCCCTAATGGATTTATGCTTTATTTTACTTATGAATAGTAGGGTAGGAGAAAGTTGGCTATCTCCTAGCTCGTAGCGGGTAAAGTTCTTCTCCGCTTGGGCTCGTTACTTCCCAAGTTGAGGGTCTGGTTCTCAGCCATCGAGCGTTAGATGCTCATAGAAGCGTTTCATTCCGAAAAGCCACAGTCCTCTCTGGCGTCATTGTCCCAGTTGACTAATTCCTGTTCGGAGTGTGTTTCACGAGCTACTCTCTGGGCAGATACCAGCGGCATTCTTCAATGGAGAATCTTTCCTTGTCGGATCTTTCCCTCCATTCCCGTACGAGAGCGCCCCCCAAATCATCCACCGTAGCGGTTGGGTCCGTAGTCCAACCCTTGGACTACCCCCGGTCTTCATTTTCCACCCTGCAGCGGGTCCCCTCTCCGTTCCCGCAAACCACCCAAGGCCACCCCAAGGGAAGTTTCTGGGGCGCAAGAAGCATTTATAGGAAGTCAGCATAAGATTAAGTAATGTCAAAAAAGATGAGCGATCAAAGTCATCAAGACAATTCGCCACCTTACTAATGACCTCGTCGGTTATAGACAAGAATACTAAACTATGAATTACAAACTAATTAATATTGTTTATAGCAACAAAGGCAGTGACTGATATGTTAAGACAGCAATTACTAATTGTCATGAAGAGTGTGACTTGCTGAAGGAAAGATATCATTATGAAGAAACATATCTCTAGAAAGGCAACCCTTTCATCATATATATGGGAGTTCAAATTCATTCCAGGGGCATTGAATTTGTATCTTATTTATTGTTTGTATCCATTCAGATCTGCTCTATTGAGCATTGCCTCTGGCACCTTTGGTTGCATGCATACATGTTCATAGATGAGACAGCACCATCAGCCATTGTTGCAAGCATAAATCTCCAGATCAGGAACAGAAACATATCACCATCAGTGATATTAGCATATTCAGCATTG
The DNA here is from genome assembly GCF_030272615.1 of Cryptomeria japonica. Classification (NCBI taxonomy): domain Eukaryota; kingdom Viridiplantae; phylum Streptophyta; class Pinopsida; order Cupressales; family Cupressaceae; genus Cryptomeria; species Cryptomeria japonica. Next base: position 289,893 of record NW_026728908.1, read on the forward strand.
CATAAGTATATTGACATATCAGATGCAGCAAATTTTATTACCAGCAATAAGGGGAAATCGATTGCATAAATTGAAGAATTAATATCAGACACAGCACTTGATATCAGCATTGCTATCATCAGTCCAAGAGGTCCATTGAATAATTCCTATTGATATATCAGGAAAAGCAAATATCTTGCTCTCTCTCTCTCTACATATATCTTATTGCAGATTGGAATTTCATTTTTGTGCGTAATTTCTAAGGTCATTTCAGATATAGCATTGGTCCACAATCCAATCTCTACATTGTTCTTTTGAATAATATTGTCATTTCTTATCAATTATATGGTTTTAAACACTCATAAGTGATACCGTTAATCATAATTCATAGTAACTATAGATATGAAGGAAAGAAATCTCTTGCAATTGATTATTTAAGGTTTTACAAGGAAAGAAGTCTCTTGCATTTGATAATTGATAGATAATTGTTCCTATTTCATAAGTGTTTAAATAAGGGGACATTACATTTCGTGGTTATATTGCATTGTTCCTTAAACGGGACATTACAGAAACTGGCTAAATGTGCACGAATTGGCTGAGCACCAAAAAGGGGACATTACATTATCTTGAATTTAATAGATCTTTTTTTGGCTAGCGTCCTACCATTCACATAGTTATTACTTATTTGTATAGTATGCCTTCGTCTTTGCTAGCTTGTTTAAGGTTTACTTTTTTTGGGTCCATTCCCTTTAGTTATGTATTTTATTTTTTAAGTTTTAGATAACTCTTTTTGTTTTTGTTTTGAGCACTTGTACTAGTTCTTGTAATGTTTTGTGCTTGTAATGTCCCCACTTTGAACTAGAATTTAATAATAAAATTAAAATACAAAAGAATAAAAATAAAATTAACATATAAAAGAATATAATTAAAATTTAATTAAGTTAATGAATGGTCAAAAGACATGAAATGAAAAGTTGTGACTCCCTCAAACATGAGATATAAAAGGGAGAAGGAAACCTCATTTGAGAGGGGAGATAGAGAAAGGAAGAACGAAAGGGGCATGTAAATCAAGGAAAGATTAATGGAAGAAGAAAAGGAATGGGAAGTAGATAAGGAAGTGGCTCTTTCAAATGGCAGAAACTATGAAGGGTTTCACTCTTTCAAAAGGGTGCTAATTGTGAAAGGTTGCATCTCTTGCCAAAGGGCATATATGATGAAGAGGTGTGACCTCTCCCTCACATTGGGAGATATAAAGGGATCAAGGAAGAAAAGAAAAGAAATTATTTAATTTGCAAACAAGCAAGTAAATAATATACACACAACAATTAAACTAAGTGTAACACCCCTATTATGAGGCCCAGAGGACATAATCTGATAAACAATAAAAATGCGAATAATTTTTTTTATAAAAGAAATGAACAATACAATTACAATGAACATCATGATGATACAAGATAAACATATAATGAACTTACAAAATCATACAAGAGTCCTCAGGGCCCCACAATGAAATTACTTAAATAAACTCATCCAACATAAATGAATAAATGAGAACTTTTACAAATAAGTTTACACTGTCCTTTACAAGGTACATGATTAAATAATACATTGCAAAGAAAATATACATATGATCATTGTTTACATTGCAAGGTATCCATAAGGATACAGTCTCCAAGAGTACATTAATAAGGTGAGTACAAGATCTGTAAGACGAACCAAAACCCAATGGGTGCGAATAACACTCCACCCAACCATGTGGTACCATCGGGTCCACCCCCCGTGCTAGGAGGTATCAGTCAGATCCAAGAGACGAAAGGAAGAAACATAAAGATGCAAGGACTCACACAAGAATCACGAAGTTACAATCTCAAGAAAACCACAAGACAAAATCAAAGAAACTCTCAAAGACAACAACCATTTTCCAGAGGCCCAAGCAATCACAGAGGAACAACTAAGAAAACCACTAGGTATGAAACTGGGAAGAGTGTCATCACTAGGTTGTCATGAGTTACCCTGGTAGGTCTTCACTAGGTCCCGACCCCCTTCCTGGGTTACCCTGGTGACCTCTCTTAATCCCCAACCCCCATACAATCTCTAGTGGACCACACCAACCTTTCAAGGGGACAAGATTGGTGGATGCCATTCTAGGTCTTCTCAACTTACCCTGAAGCTATACAAGCGTTTAGGAGTAAGAGAGGCATCCAAGTTAATCTTATTTAATGTGAACTAACTACCCACCCCCAATTCATTATGTTATGTTTTCCCTTGATTACAAACTTTCATTGAGTTACCCTAGCGACCACTTTGGGTCCCAACCCCCAATGAAAGCCACTCCCCCATGTTTGCACCTTGGAATACGAGCAACACCAAAGATCAAATCGGAAAAAACATGATGGTTAAACACCAAATTACCATAGCAAGACTGACTTAGTTGCTAGAATAAGATAACATGTAGGAATAATCCAATGAAGGCTAGAAAAAACCAACCAGATACCAAAACATACAAGACTTGAACCAATATCGAAAATAGAAGCAAGACTAAGACAGTAAGGAAAACCATATGTCCTGATACTAGGTGTAATGCCCCCACCATGAGGCCCAAAGGACATAACATAATAAACAATAAAAATGCGAATAATTTTTTTTATAAAAGAAATGAACCATACAATTACAATGAACATCATGATGATACAAGATAAAGATATAATGAACCTATAAAATCATACAAGAGCCTCAGGGCCCCACAACAAAATTACTTAAATAAACTCATCCAACATAAATGTTTAAATGAGAACTTTTACAAATAAGTTTACACTACCCTTTACAAGGTACATGATTAAATAATTCATTGCCAAGAAAATATACATATGATCATTGTTTACATTGCAAGGTATCCATAAGGATACAATCTCCAAGGGTACATTAATAAGGTGAGTACAAGATCTGCAAGACGAACCAAAACCCAATGGGTGCGAATAGCACTCCACCCAACCATGTGGTACCATCAGGTCCACCCCCCGTGCTAGGATGTAATGTCCCCTTCTCGTTGATGACCTCCCAGTGGTCCATTAGCCTATTCCTGAGACCCATAGGCTAGGTGGAATGAAGAATGAGGGGTCCAGCATTGATGAGGCGAGGACTTGCTATTTTTAGTAAGTCAGGGAATGGCTATTTTGGTGATACTGTCCTACTGAGCTCTCCATGCTCTGTCACTGGGCACGAAGATCATGCTTTTCGGAGCATTAGTTCTTGACTTACTATTTTTAGTAAGTGGCAGTGTGGCATAATTCTATTTCTGGCAGTGGACAGGGTCCCCATCCTGCAGCAGTTCAGTGGTCTTCCTGGCTCAGTTTCATCCTGGTTTTGACAGTAATCAGTACGGGAGTCATATGTGACACAATTAAATATTATTTCCTTATCCTAAGGTTTAATATTTAATTAATCTGCTTAATTGCTACTGATTTATTGAATTTGGGATTAATGTCTAATATCTCCTAAGTGCTTGGCGGAATTTATGTTTAATAAGGGGATGTCGAAATTATTAAGAGAGATATTATTTCATTTTTATCTCTAATGTTTGCTAAGTGGAATATCGTGGTCCTTGCTTTATGGTGTGAGGATTGACTTGTGAAGATGGTGCCACTCTTGGGGTCCACGTGAGGTGGAATGAAATGCAAATGAAAGAAGTTGAGTTTGAAGCAATTTGCATTTGAATTTGATGGTGTGAAGTTATAAATAAGAGCCTTGGGCTCCCATTCTAGATCATCTTGAAAATTTGTAATGTTATGCTGTCGGTTTGGCGACAGAACTTGAGGCTTCGGATTGCGTCTCCCTAGTGCTTCTCGGTTTCGTACTTGAAACATAGTACCTAGCTGTGTGTTGTTATCTTCTACATTCTTAGAGTATGTCATAGTCATTTTTGGTGTTGGGATGATTTTGGTGACTTGCTGGTTTGCCTGTGGCTGAAGTGCATTTTTTATCACACTTCTCTGCTGAAGCGACTGACCGTTATGGGTATTGGCTCTTTTATCCTTCCCAGTAATGGCGATATACTTTGTAAGTTTGTGGCATTTTGAATTGAGTTTTGAATTTCCTAGACCAAATCAAAATTCTTAGGCTAGGCGTGGTTTTCTATTTTGCATTGGGATGCATGCAAAATCAATAAGGGGAGTATGGTATCATGGTTTGGGTTGGTTGTCATTGCAGTTAATCTAGTGTGGGTTTGGGACTGATTTGGGGTGATTTGGATGTGTATTGAGAGAGTTGTGAGCTTTTTAGAGTTTTCTTAGGCTGTTGGTTTTGCAATTCCAGCCTGCAGATTGGTTATTAGCAGAAATTCATGTTCTTATTGGGATAATCTGCATTACTCTCTTTCTCATATCTCTATTTTTGTAAGGTTAAGTAGTAGTACTACTAACTAGTTCTGTTTTGTAATTCTCATCCCGCTGAAAAGTGGAAGAGGCTGGCTTGCCGCCTATCATCAAGCAAAATTGTAATTTCAGTCCTCTCACTGCATAAGTGGTTGAGTGATATCTATGTGTAATGGTCCGCCCGCTGCATAAGTGGTTGAGTTGAGGTTGTTATGTAATTGCAGTCCTCCTGCTGAAATATTGCGCTTGAGTGATTTGTATTTTTGTGTATCTCACTTGGCTGGTTCACCGCCAAGTTTTCTTGCTTTCCCATTGGATAAGCGGAAGGGGCTGGCTTGCCGCCCAAGCATTGCATTGTTTTCAGTTAATTAAGTTAATGATCCCCTCAACACCGTATGCTCTCACCTTCCCACATTGGGCACTTGGTGATCAGAAAGTGGAAGGGTTACTTTCCTAGCATGTTTTAGTTTATGATTTCTAACCTTAACGGGTTAACTTCTTGTTGATGATTATTGTTGGCCTTGAAAATAAAATAAAAAAATAACTGGGATATTACAGTGGTATCAGAGCTGGTTTTCCTGCCAGCCTATGAGTTTCAGTGGATTCAGAAGTCTCCATGAGTGACAGAGACGTCAGATACTACAACAGAGAGCAGAAGAGACAACAGTTTCAGATTCCGACAGTGTCGGAAGAGGACACATTTTCAGAAGTACTGAGGAACAGAGGGAAGGATTTAGATTTTTCAGATTCAATGGATTCAATGGTAGATAAGACTACAGAACCGAATGAGGCACCTGATAAGAAGGCTGAGAGACAATTCAATGCCATGATGGACATGATGTCTCTATTGCTGGCCAAGCTTAACTAGAACGTTGTTGGGACCCCTAACCAACCCAACAATGGACCGGAAGCCAACACTTCTAATGCTCCTATAGGCAATGGAAGCGGGAGTAACAACGGGAATAACAATGGAGGTTCAACCCCAAGACCTTTACAACTTGTATTTCTGCCAAGAGAAGTACAACAAGCTGAAACAAAAATACCCACAGCTGATGAAATAAGAAACAACTACATGGAGTATGCTTCTCTTCCTGCTGAGATCCAAGATATCCTAACTCTGGATCAGTTTATGAATCAGAAAATGAAGAGAGGAAGGAGGAATGACTATAAGTCTGCTGCCCCAAGAGATTATCAGCAAGCTCTTGGAAGAGTGACCTTAGCACACTTTGATGGAAGCGCTAAGAGCACAGCTAGAGCATGGGTATAGAAGTTGGACAATTACTTGTCCTTGAGGCCTATGCGGAGGAGGATGCCATCAAGTTTGCTACCTTTCACTTGGATGGTGTGGCCCACAAATGGTGGTACCATGGGTTGGTCACCCTTGGTTATAACTTAATCACCACCTATGCTGATTTCACCAACAAGCTAATTGAGAGATTCGATACCAGGGATCCCGAGGTGAAGTTTAGAGAACTTGCCCAACTCAAGCAGCAAGGTTCGTTGGACACTTACATAACTGAATTCCAAAACCTGTCAGTTATGGTAAGTAGCATCTTGGAGAAGCGGTTGGTTGTCCTTTTCACTGAAGGACCTGAGGAACCTTTGAAAGGTTGGGTCAAAGCTTTTGATCCGCCCACCTTGGTAGAAGCTATTAAAAAATCTCGAAGCATGGAGTTGGCTGCCCCAAGGAGTAAAATTCAGTCCAAGCCTTTTCCTTTCAGAAAGGATAAGAAGAAGTTCACGAATTAGACCAAGAGGTTCCCTCCGTGTATGGATGATGAGCTCCGTCAAGAGCTCTAGAGGAAGAATCTTTGCTACTCTTGCAGAGAACCTTGGGCCCCCGGACATAAGTGTCATGGAAAGGGGAATTTGCATCAGGTGGAGTGCTATTCTGCAGATGGATCAGATTCTGAAATTTCAGAACAACAAACTAAAGTTGAGGACAGTGAGTATGAAGAGGCTCCTGAAGGGCCTGAATTTGGGTCAGAAGATAGGGGAGTGGTTGCTCAACTCTCGAGCATTCACAAAAATGAGTCCTTTAGAGTTCGGGGTGTGATTGGAGAGCATCGTGTCATTGCTCTCATTGACACAGGTGCAACACACAACTTCATTGATGAGAGGATTGTTGCAAAAAGGGGATTATTGGCAGAGGAAGTTGAAGGCTTCAAAGTCATGGTAGCAAATGGCTCCACTATATCTTGTAACCGAATGATTTCCAACATGTCTCTGAAGTTGGGAAATCATGAAATCAGAGATGATTTCTTTGTGGTGAGCATTAGTGGGACTTTTTGTGACCTTTTTCACACATCGCCCCATTGCAAATGGGGACCCTCTCTTTTCCTGCTTTCTAGGGTTTTTGTTAGTGTCCCGTGGCCTTTCGCTTCAGTTTTGCCAAGCCTTGCTCAGTTTTGAACGGTTCAAGTCCTAGAGATTGAAAGCTAGTTTTTGCAAGCCAAGTGATACCAGAGTTTGGATACCGTCAAAGTGCCTAGAAAGGCCAAAGGACGAAGAACACAATTGATTTGAACGAATTTGAACAACTTTCTATTTTTAGAAAGTTTGCTTTTTTGCTTTTTCCTATTTTTTAGGAAGTTTCGTTTTTGGTGTTTTTAGCCCAATCCCCGATATGCCTATTTTTAGAAAGTTTTCCCTATTTTTTAGGGATGTCTGCTTTTTTCTTTTTCAGAATGGGAACCTAGGGTTTGCACTAGTGGCACTGACCTGCTTCGATCGTGATCGAAAGTTTTCAAGTTTTGACCCAAAAAGCTAAGTTCCTATATTTTAGGGGGTCATGGCGCATTCAGAGGGTAATCAGCTCGAAAAATCATCTGTCTGGAATGTCATCCCGATCTTCCGAAAATTTGGCGCTGTCTGGAATGTCATCCTGATCATGAAATTTGACTGTCTGGAAAATTGGAGAATCCTCCAAAAACTAGATTTTGCATTATAACTCCTGGAGGTCCGAAACCACTCTCAAACATCCTGACAATATATATGAAATATAACTTAAAGTATAAGAAAGAGAAAAGACATATTGAAATACCACACTTATACTGAAATGTTATATTTCATATATAGTCCACCCTCTTGAGAGCCTCCAAAAGTCCGCCTTGAAGAGAGAGCTCTAAACTCCACCCCATGGAGAAATAGTCAAAGTCCACCCTCATGAGAAGTGCAGAAAGTCTGCCATGTTGGAGGGAACACCAAAGACCGCCATGCATGAGGAAGTAGTCAAAAGTCCGCCTTGAAGAGGGAGCATAAAACTCCGCCCTCCTTAAGACCTTCAAAAGTCCGCCATTCATTGGAGGTAGTCAAAACTCCACCATGCATTGGAGGTAGTCAAAACTCCGCCCTATGTTGATGGCCAACCTTCCAAAGTCCGCCATGCATTGTGAAGTGGAAAAAGTCCGCCCAAGCATGATCAAGGAGAGAGCTCTAAAGTCCGCCCTAGGAGATGCATCAAAGTTCACCTTGGTTGAGGTCACCCAAAAGTCCGCCCAAGGAGAACACCTTCCAAAACTCCGCCCATGGTGCTGGTCATCCAAAACTCCACCCAAGGTGCTGCTGAGTGGATGTTTATGAAAGTCCGCCCATGATGCCAAGTCTAAAAGTCCGCCCATGGTGCTGGTCATCCAAAACTCTGCCCAAGCATGATGAAGTGGTAGTCACCCAAAAGTCTGCCCTCCATGAAGTTGCCAAGGCTCCAAAAGTCTGCCCTCCAAGCTGCCTAAGAGAAGAAAGAAAGTTTGCTTCCATGAGCTAGAAAGTCCGCCCTACCTAGTAAACACTTCCAAGTGTGGTGTCAAAGAACCTAAAACCTCCGCCCTATGTAAGATACATCAATGATGGCAACATGAAGATTGGAAGTCAGTAAATGGAGAGGTTAACGTGATGCAATATGAAGGAGAATTGATGATAGAAATTTAGCTAAATATGAAGCGATACTTGGTGCCAAGTAGAAGTTCCAAAAGTCCGCCTTGGTAGTGCTTGCAAGCCTCTCAAAAGTCCGCCTAAGGTGATAAAGGAAGATGCCTATCTCTCCAAACTTCGCCTAGAAGATGGTTTCAAAGCAACACTTAAACTCCGCCCTTGGTGATACTTCAAAAGTCCGCCTTGAGGGAAATGTAATAAAGTTAAGACATGAAGTGCACATAAACATAAGGAGAGTTATAAAAGTCCGACTTTGCCTTGCAACACAATGAGAAATAAACTTCATGAAGTCTGCCTAAGTCAAAGATGAAGCCAAAAATACTTGCCAAGTATTAAGGAAAGGAGAATATTCCTTGGTGATGTCATCCAAATCTTCAGGAAATTCGAACTGAGTTCTGAAAATAGAAAGTTTCTTGAAGGATGAATTTTGGAGATTGAGTTGATTTTTAACTGGAATTCAAAATAGAAAGTTGCATTCAAAGGAATTCGAACTCAAGGATGATGACTATGCAAATTAGAAACATTCTCTGCAGACTCAAAAGACTAGGGAAGGATTAGAAACAAGTTTTGAAGAGATTTTCCGAGTTTCTAATTATAAAATCAAACCCTCATACAAATATTTCATTCACTCTCTCATTTTTTTTATATATACATGAGGTTCGAATTTCTTGAGCAAGTTGAGAACATTTTGAGAGAAGTTTTAAGAGTTTTGCAAGTTGAAAGAAGATTTTAAGGGTGATTCCAAGTATAAGTTTGAGATTTTCAACCATTTTCAACAAGTTCACATGCAGATTGGAGGAGATTCTTGACTGTTTTGAAGAGAAAATATTCATATTTTCTGAAAATTTGAAGGTGATAGGAAGTCAAATTTCACTCCCGAACCTTCAAATCGGAGTGTTCGCAGCTTGTTGAAAGCTAAAAGTGTTGAGGAAGTGGAGAATCAGAGAACACTTTGCCATCAAACCTTCAAAGTTTACGCTCAAAATGAGGATTCTAATTTAATTTCCTTTGGTTTTACAGGTCGCAAATGGTAGTAGAAGCGGGATCATCATAGAGACCACAGCTGGAGTTTTAAGTCAAACGGAGGATTGAGGACAAGTTCACGGGCAAGGTTCATCCGGGCGTGAAGATGGCCAAAATTTGGCTAAGTATGGGAAATGTTTCACATTTCACAGAGAAAATTCCAATTTCCTCAGTTATGATAAAGGCATGGAGAAATTCTTCTCCAAATTTTAGGGTATCAAGAAGGAGGGCATGATCACAGGGAATGTCTGAACAGCCTGATCCCATCATTTCATATTTGCAAGGGGATATCTAGAGCTTTTACCCTCCTCCCGCGCAACATAAATTGGCAGCTGAAGGCAGGATCGTCATAGAAAACACAAATGGAGTTTCATGCCAAATTCAGAATTGAAGACAAGACCACGAGCAAGGTTCGTCCGAGTATAGAGAGGGCCAAAATTTGGCTAAGTATGAGAAATACTTCGCGAAGAGATTTCTTCTCCAAATTCGAGGCACTTGAAAGAATCTCAAGGCATCAAGAAAGAAAAAGTTCTCAGATTTGGTAAAAATAAATTTCCAACTTCTTGAAGGATTTCATCTCCTGAAGAAATTAAAAAAACAAGCTCCCAAGCAAAATCAAATGGTGACAAGAAGGAATCAAATTTCCATACAAACAATTTCTTGACACAAATTGGAAAATTCAAGGAAGACATCCAACACGTTGAGGTGGCGCCTCGTCATCTTCCAACCAATCAGATCGTTCCAAGTCAACATGTCCAGGTTCGATGAACCTGACTTATCCAGAAGCTTCTAGAAGGGCACACTTC